>NC_073228.2:99584621-99887651 GCF_029281585.2 Gorilla gorilla gorilla
CCTGCTTTCCTTTGATTAGGAATTTTTTATTCCTTTTAAACTTCGTGAAATGAATGATTCACTTACATTGCCTTATTCTTTCTTGTATAATTATGAAAATATTTAATGCCACAAATTTACCTCTGATTATATATTTGGCTGTGTCCTTTTGATATGTAATGTTTCCATTATCTTCTCCTAAGTAAATTTGTAATTGCAGTGTTGATTTACTCTTCGGCACTTGTGTTAGTCCAGATCCTTTGAGAAGCAAATGCCATAAAGGAATTAGATGTGCAAGAAATTTATTGAGAGGAAAATTGATGAAGAAAAATTGGGAGGGAGACTATGACACAGGTCTGGTTTCTGTGAAAAAGATGGAGAAAGAAGGCTTTAGGATTGCAGTGCCATTCTAAGATTATTTCAGTGAGTTCCTTTGTTACTTGAACGAAAGTCACCCATCAAAGGACTACTCAGGCATTGGCTAGGCACGGCCTGTAGAAAGCATGGTCTGGTGGACACTCGTGATGGATTTTGAGCACAGTAGTCACAGCCCTTGGCCAATTATGCTCCCTGCAGTAGGACATCTGAGAGGCACATTTTCATGTGAAACACTAAAATCAAGAGTGGGTTTTTTGTTGCTTTTTTTTTTTTTTTTTTACTCAAGTGACTGGGTTTTTGTTCCTTTATGCTTCCTTATTAATTTCTAGTTTTAGCACAGTGTGGAGTTATGGCCTGTGCTTTTCCTGCTTTTTGGAATAATTTGAGATTTACTTAATGTTGCATATGTGCTTAGTTGTTGCAGATGCTTAGTGGGCACTGGGAAAAAATGAATGCTGTTTCCAAGTTACATGGTTTGATATATAAATCTATGAAATACATTTATAGTTTTTACATTTTCCTGTATCATTATTTATATTTTACTTACTTGACCAGTAAAGAGTCAAGAAAAGTCATTTAAAATCATTAATGTATTGTCTGTTTATCCTGAAAAGCTGTTGCTTTTTTGCTCAATATATATTCACAGCTCTCTATTTTCACAATGAGTTTTACTCTTCATCTATAAAGATGACCATCTTTGTCCCATTTTTAAATGTGTTTTGCTTTAAGTAATATTTTACCTAACATTAATATTGCTCTGCTGCTTTATTTTCCTTTGCCTTTACCTGTAATTTCTTATTATAATAAATTGCCTATTATTTTATTTCAAACATTTCCATCTTTAGCCTGTTTTAAGTGTATCTTTCTCCTGTAAATAGCCACTCAAGTGCTGTTGGTTGCCCACCCAACACTTACCTATTCAAATCCTTCCGTTACTCCCCTCTTTCTTTCGTAAGAACTCATTTTATTAAATGCCCACTCTCCTCCATATGACCGTCTTTATTAGGAGCTGAATTCTGTTTGACCAAAGCCAATCATGTAGTTTCATTCTCCTTAGAAGTGACTAGTTTAGGCATGATTATGGGTTGCAATTCTGCATCTATTTTTTAATCCAGTTCTTTTACATAAAGAAACTTTCTCAATGTTTCTGGCAGTTTGAAAGGTGGTCTAATCTTAAATTCTAAAACTGGAATTTGTTTTTTTCCTATCCTTAAATGCCCTAAGTCATTTCACTTGGGATTCACTTGTGCTCATGTCAGAGTACTATCTGGAAATCTTGGGCCAGTCATGTGTGTTTTCCTCAGAGCCTGATTGTGCATTTAAACATTTATTCAATAAGTATTTGTTGAGCATTTACCATTGATCACCTAATGTGCACTGAGGATATGGTGGTAATAGCATACCATATCTTGTATTGTAACTGGAGACAATAGAGAAGTAGAAATATAATCAAATTAACAGACTAATAAACAAACTAATGGAAACAGCATGTTTTTGTTATATCATTAGATGGCCTATGATCAAAAAGAATATTCTAGACAACAGAATGGAACACTCCCTATTATTCTTTCCTTGAAGATAGTGTAACTGTAATACTCATTTGAACACAAGGCATTTTCAAGTGCAATCATGCTTTAGGTTCAAGTCTGTTTCCCAGCTCCTTAAAGGAATAAAGTATATTAATCTGTTTCCCGGCTCCTTAAAGGAATAAAGTATATTAATGTGAATGCTGGTGGTTTTGTTCATATGCACAAACCCTCTTGTACTTTGACTAGGTGATGCAGCTCTTAGGAAAGATAGAAACTGCCAGTTCTGAGCAAACCTCGAATTTAAAGATGGTCCAGGGGGATTATCGCCACGAAATGAACCTTTTGGAATTCAAGTAAGTGAATAGAAGATTTTTAATTCTGTTAAGTGAATTCCAAAGAGTTTTGCCTAATGAAAGCATTGGCATGAAATAAAAACCTATCCCAGGAATTTGAACCTGGCCAAGAAATAAAGCAGTGAACTAACACAGAGAATATTCTACACTAAAGTAACTTATATAATATTTATAATAAAAGAATGATGAAGATTAATCTTATCATTCACTTTGACTGCACAATATCTCAACTGAATTGACACAATCATTTTTACCCTTCCTGTAATTTTTACTTATTATCAATTGTATATTAAAATGTCTCAATGTAAAGCACTATGGAAAATAATTTCATTCCTCAAGATTATCAAATATTTTTAAAAACGATTTTGATACACAAGCTTTTCCTTTAAGATTCTTCCTAACATCCTCTATTTACTCCTTTACATTATCATTATTTTATTATTATTATTATTATTTTGAGACGGAGTCTCACTCTGTTGCCCAGGCTGGAGTGCAGTGGCGCGATCTCTGTTCACTGCAAGCTGTCTCCTGGGTTCACGCCTTTCTCCTGCCTCAGCCTCCTGAGTAGCTGGGATTACAGGCATGTACCACGACACCCGGCTAATTTTGTATTTTTAGTAGAGACCAGGTTTTTCCATGTTGAGGCTGGTCTCGAACTCCTGACCTCAGGTGATCCGCCCGCCTCAGCCTCCCAAAGTGCTGGGATTACAGGCGTGAGCCACCGTGCCCGGCCTACATTATTTCTTTTTAAGACTGCTCTCTACCCCATCTTAAACTGAATTTTTTCCTCCACTCAATGGAGAAAGCAGTAAAGGAGACAGCTCCACAAATGTTCAAATTACTGGCTTCCTTATTATCAAATCTTCCTTTTTTTTTTTTTTTAAATGATCATCATTTCCCAGGGTCATGGTGCAGGCAGAGGGAAATTCTAGTTACTTGGATACTATCATACTGTCCCTTATGCTCTTATTCTTTTTCCTCTATGTCTCACAACATTTGGGTTTAATGCCTTAATCAAATCCAGTATCCTGATAATACTCTATTTTCTCCATTTTTCCCCGTCTCTACTGTATTTTATTAAATCTAAGTGCCATTGAATATAACATGCACCATTATAATTTTGTACCTGTAAGACATGAAGCTAACAATTAAACCATAGCATATCATCATTTTAAGATATTTCTTGATTTTGGAGATGCTAAAATGCAAAATATGTGTGTCTTACAAGTTGATGTAAAACAATTGTCCTCACTAAAACTTGGAGAAGTAGTTGTCAAGTAAACAGAAAATACTCATGTTCTTTATACTCTAAGAAAGCATTTCTACTTTCTTAAATTCTAGCACAATGAGGGTGTTCAGTGAATAGCTGATCTAATACCTTTAGCTTGGAATTAAGACAAAACTGTCCAAAGGAAAAGTAGAAAAGTAGTCTGTTTCTAGATATACAGATTAAGAATTGATTGTATAGGGAAGGGATGGGATTTATAAACTGAAATGGAAGGCTGACTTAAAGGGATGACGTATATTAACAAGTGGAAAAGAGAGAAAAAGGAAATGTTTGAGATCCAGGGCTAACTGCTGCATTACTGATGATGCTTATTTTTTCTGTCTTTGGTATTATGGGAATTTGGCTTATGGAAAGTCATCTGAGTAGTTAAATCTGAATCTGGACACTTTTATAACTGTGTAAACTTGACTCTTTTTCTCACTTTAAATAATGAAGTCTTAATATTTCAGTAGTATTACAGTAGGTGGCAGTGAATCTATAAACCATGCTTTTCCCCAGGCAAATAATTCTAATAATTCATTTAGTTACACAACTGACTTTTATATTTAAATTTTCTCCAATTTTAAAAATTAAAAATATGCATTAATTGTAAAAAAAAAAAAACAAAAAACCAACAACAGTGAAAAAAGAGGTCATCATCTCAGCCTTCTGTTGTAATCAATATTAACACCAGGGATGTAGACATCCTCAATTTCCTCCTTGTTAATATAAGTATATAACAGAGAAAGGATATGTATATATTATATGTATAGAGGAAGCATGGGTTTTAAAAATAATTTCTATACATATTACTCAATTATTTGATTTTTCTAGTACATCCTGGATATCTCTCCAGATCATTAAATATTCTAAATTTTTAATAGCTGTACAATCTTTTAACTTATATATGTGCCATAATTAATTCAACCGTTTATCTTATTGCTGAATGGATTATTTCTAGTTTAGGACTACCACAAAAAACAAAAAAAGTATTATGTGTATATCCTTAGATATCCTTAAATACTGGCACTTTTATTTCTATAGGCAAGCTTGCTAGGTTAAAGAGTATATATATATACATACATATATATGTATATCTATATACACATATATAGATATACATATATATACACATATATATTTAATTTTATAAATTTCTTCTTCAAAATGTTGTAGGGTTTTACACTTCCACCAGCAATGTGTGAGAAGACCTTTCTCTACATTTTAACCAATGATGAATGTGTTCTCTTTTTAATACTGGCCAAAGGATGAAAAAAGCATCTGTTTTAATTTGCATTCCCTTTTACCATTTGAATTTTCTGTGAATTGCCCATTATTATTTATCAAGTTTTGTATTGGGATTTTTGTCATTGTCTTATCAATTTGTAGGATTCTTTCACATTAGAGATATTAACCATTTGACTGAGATATGTATTGAAAATGTATTTTGCTCAAAGAGAAAGTAAGACAGGGTTATTTTTTTTTCAATCAGAGGACTTCTGTTTCAATCTAGTATATTGGATTTAGATTTTAACAAGGTTAACTTTGAACAAAAATAAGTAGTTCCACTACTTTAAAAAAAGTAAATTGCTGCTAATATTAGGATTTTGAGGTACATATACATTTAAAAATGAAGTAGATAATGTATAGAACTCACTTTTTTTTAAAGAAAGAACTTTCTCTGAATAAAGAGATTAACTTTAAATAAAAGTGTTTTAATAACATTAAAGGTTAAGTTTAGTCAGGCACCATGGCACACACTTGTATGTAGTCCCAGCTACCCAGGAGGCTGAGGCAAGCAGGATCGCTTGAACCCAGGAGTTCGGGTTACAATGAGCTATCATTGCACCACTGCATGCCAGCCTGGATGACAGAGCAGGACCTGGTCTCTAAAAAAGTCTTTTAACAAAGGTTAAAGTTAACCTTTGTTTGGCTTGAAGACCAGAAAATTAGACACTACAAGATTGAAGACAGCTAATTTAAGAAACATCCACAGCAGTGACTGGCACAAGTTCTTTGAAAAGTGTCTCAGAGATGTTGACAGTCCTTTCAAGATTCAAGATCAACAAGAAGCTATTGACTGGCTTCTTGGTTTAGCTGTGAGGCTTGAATATGGAGATAATGCTGAAAAATACAAGGACTTAGTACCTGATCATGCAAAAACTGCTGACAATGCAACTAAAAATGCAGAACCATTGATCAATTTGGACGTAAATAATCCTGATGTTAAGGCTGGTGTGAAGGCTAACCTGCTTCAGATTCAATGTCATGACGATTACCTGGTAATGCCTAAGGCAATTCAAATTTTGGTTCAGGAGCACCTGACAGGGTGCAGTTGCTAAGGCAAATCAAACAGAGGGTTTGCCTGCTGCTTTAGACAAAATATTACTGGTTTTGATGCAGGAGATGTAGTTCTTAATGAAGCTGCTCAAATTCTGCAATTGCTGCATATAGAAGAGCTCAGAGAGCTACAGACAAAAATTAATGAAGCCATAGTAGCTGTTCAGACAATTATTACTGATCCAAGGACAGACCACAGACTGGGAAAAGTTGGAAGATGAACACTTTAGGACTTCAGCTTCTCACCTATTTAGTACAACTGGGAACCATGTCCACTTCTGGCATGTTTGAAAATCAAACGTCACATTTTGGTGGGAGGAATCCCAGAAAAGTGACTATGTTCTAGTGCTTTTTTCTTTAATAAAGTTTAGGAAAGTAGGGGGAAAAAAAAGAGCAGAGCTGCTGCAGGCCAGGGCCACCTTCACTCGGAATACCTCTGTGGTTACCAGATGTCAATCATAGAAAATGTGGGAGAGAAGAGAAGAGCAATACTGGAAAAGTTTCCCCGTGCCACACCTACTCGCAGGTGTCTTGGCAGGGAATCCAGGAGCAAATGCCTTCAAAACGCCAAGGTAATTCCATCTCCACCACCATCCTCATTAGTAAATTGAAACCCGAGACGATGGCTTTTATGTCACCTCACTTGCCAAGATACAGTTAAAACCTGTCAAGACAGGTTGTCAAAATGATACCAGCGGCTAAAACATACAAAGAGCCTCGGCTTCCATAGCCACCATTCCTGACGGCCGAGCACCAGAAACAGCAGCCGAGGAACCTCAAACTTTACATGCGCATTTTTCAAAATTAAAACTATGCATCTGGCCGGGCGCGATGGCTCACCCCTGTAATTCCAGCACTTTGGGAGGCCAAGGCGGGCAGATCACGAGGTCGAGAGATGGAGACCATCCTGGCCAGCATAGTGAAACCCCGCCTGTACTAAAAATACAAAAATTAGCCGGCCGTGGTGGCGGGCGCCTGTAGTCCCAGCTACTCGGGAGGCTGAAGCAGGAGAATGGCTTGAACCCGGGAGGTGGAGGTTGCAGTGAGCAGAGATCGTGCCACTGCCCTCCAGCCTGGCGACAGAGTGAGACTCTGTATCTAAATAAATAAATTAATATAAATAAAACTATGTCTGCAAATTAAAAAAAAAAAGGTTAGATAGGCAATCTTCCCATTTAGAAACATTTACAAATTCAAGTTTAATGGTCAGCTAAACTTATATTGAACTTAAAAGCTACAGTGTTTTCTGACAGTTTTCTAGTGAATTGCTGGGATTTGGGCACTGATCTCTAGAACCGACAAAGACATGCATTGAACCCCTCCACTGTGCCTCCTCCTCAGAAGGTTCATCCTCTGAGCTTCTGCTAAGTAACGTCCTAAGCCTACTTAGTTCTTACACAGCAAGAGTCTTGGCCATCAGGAAATAAAGCTGTCTTTTAACAAGGGTTTGGCAGGGGCAGCACTTACCAGTCACTCCCTAGATAGCTCTTACTGCTGACGCTTGTTTAGTAGACAGTGATTTATAAGAAAAGAAAAAGTGTTTGGTCAATGAAGCAAATGCATAGACTCAAATAATATCATCCAACTTTGAAAACACTACCACAGTAGAAAGTTAATAATTACCCAGTACAGAGATATGTCAAATTCAACTTTGTATCTTTAGCACCCAACACATTGAAACGGAAGTAGAAGCCAATGAATGAATGAATGATTTTTGAGCACCTATATTATGTAAACTGTGTTTTAGAATATCCAAACATAATCCTTGCCACTCACAGTTGGGAAGAAAAAACATAAGTGAAAAGCTAAACACAGGAAAAGTAAAAGTTAAGACAATGTTAAATGAGATGATATATCAATAGGCAGAAATAATAAATATAGTAATTGTCATTTATGAATGCCTACCAACCACTAGTGCTGAAGATACTCAATGCACCCAGCTCTGCAGGGTGGATCTTATTTATCCCTATCTTAAAGATTAGGACATATAAAATCATGGAGATTAATTTGCCCAAAATCACACAGCTAGAAAGTGTCTCACTCTAAAGCTCAAACTGTTTTGATCAATTCATGATGTTTCCATCTCACAATTCTGTCTATTGAAAACTAATTCTACCACAGAAATTTTTAAAAGGGAAAGACCACATTGACTTGGGTGGCTGGGAAACAGGCTGTGAATGTATTGGGATTTGAACAATTTGGAATATCTAAGAAACAAAAGTCTTTCTATCAGAGTGGAGGCAGAATTGATTTTTAGTGTCACTAATTAGAAATCACATAACATTAAGAAGAAATTAGTTTGAGAGTTCTACCTGTAGGTGTAAAGTTAGTAGAAAAACAGTATTTCTTGGAACTAATTTTTGGTTTCTAATGTGAAACTCAGAATCTTAGACTCAGTCTCCAAAGAAATAATAGCATATGGTCTGTCTTAAGCTCTTTTTCAAATATGATTACAAAAATGAAAATATCTTCTGTTTATCAGCAAATGAAAGGCCACTAATTCTTTTTACATTCACACTTGGTCAAAGCCCTATCTAAGTTCTTGATAGCCTGCTAGCAGTAATAGTTTCCAAGAATTCAAAATCTTGGAAAAGTTCATTCAATAGATTTTTTTTTAACACAAGACATTGGTTTTGGGACATAAGTGCACTGGCAAAACTGGCCTAGGATAGAGCTACATCCTCATTTCTGTATGTCATCCATGACCAAGGAAGGCAGACCCTGGCTGCCTTCACCACTAATCCCTCACTGCAGCTCTCTGCCTTGTGCTCTGCTATGTCTGTAGATCTTCACTCAGCTTTCCTTCACTCTTTTGTAACTTTCTCCCTTATAATTGCTCTCGGTGTATACTTTAATTTGATTAAATCAGCATAAACACTTAAAAACATAAAAACAACCAATAGCCCTCATCATCCTAGTGAGGTCTCTAGCTATAATTTAAACGTCTGACTTTTGTGTTTTGAGGAAAAGGAAAGAAAAAGCTCTATCTCATCACCTATCTATATACATCTAATAGAAATGCTCATACATCTATTGAAATAGAAGATTTGGGATCTAAAATGTGAATGTCATCTAAGATAGATTCATACTGCTGAGATTTTAACTGTAAGTTCTGTAATTAATATATTATGGCAAATCATGTCCATTATGTCCGCGAAAAGCTTATGCAAAGAAAGAGTTATACAAACCTTTATTTTACTTATTCTTTTCATCTCTCAAGGAGATTGCTGTTCCAAAAATGCTTTCGAATTTTAATAAACTACCAACAGAATCCAACTTCTGAGTGTTACTAGGAAAATTAATCGCCAGCTGCAAGCAAATCTTGTAATAAAAGGATAAGTAGTAATTCATTCTTTATGGCTTTAATTTCAGAATTTCAATTACTGATATGCCCTTCCAGAGATATTACATGGGCATACTTAATGTTTCCTTGGTTTTCAGAGGGATGTTAATATTGTATCAGTGATAAAAGAGTAAATGCTCTCATTTATTTGTTATACAGTAAAGGTGAGCACTGAAGGCTGGATTCTCAATTGTAAAGCTATCTCTTGATTATCTGGGGATTTACTGGCCCCCTTAACTATGACTATTAATTAATACTTCCACCAGAGACAGGGAAAGGAAGATGAAAGCCAAAGCAGATTAGATTTCTAAATAGCTTGACAAATCTATGATTTGTTATTTGTCAGCAATGCTAATAAAAGATACTTAATGAGAAAGAATGACCCATTTGTTCATTTAGCCAACTATTTATTGAGCACTTACTATATTCCAGGCATTGTTCTCAGCCATGGACAATGCAAAATTCTTGCTTTCATGGAGCTTAAGTTTTAGTGGAGGAGATAGAACACAACTTAGTGTGCGTCAGATGGTGATGAGAATTTTGGAGAAAAATTAAGTAGGGTAAGAGAATAGGAAGTTTCAAATAAGGAGAAAGAGTTTTTTTTTTAAGGTGGTGTATGAATGTAAATCTGAATGAAATTAGGGCAGGAGCCAATGGACATTCTGAGGAAGAGTATTCCAGATAGAGAAAACAATTGGCTAAAATGAGGGAGTCTACGTATCCAGTGGGTGGGCTTATTTGTCTGAGATCCAACAGCTGTTAACCAATAGCACAGGTGATTGGGAATCATGATTAGACTAAGAACACGAATAGAAACCAACTCCATCTTCAGTGTTGAGGTACTCAACAGTCAATCAAGATATGCCTCTTATCTATGTGAAAAATATCACTCTGTGTCAAAAATAATGAGAGAATTCAGAGGACGAAGATCAGAATTTAGCTATTAGACTGTAACTAATATAACTATTGGAAAATTAACTTACATTTCCCATTCCTTGGTTTCATCATCTAAGTCAGGTTTTCTCAGTGTCCGCACTATTGGTATTTCAGCTGGATCATTCTTTGTTGTGAGTCTCTCCTGTGCATTGTAAGATGTTTAGCAGCATCTCTAGTGTCTACCCACTAGATGCCAGTAACACCTCTCAGTTGTGACAACCAAAATTGTCTCCAGATGTTATCAAACGTCCCCCAGGGGCAAGCAGGTGGGAGGGGGGTAACTGCCCCCAGTTGAAAGCTATTAGCCTAAAAATAATGATTTCACAGAACTTGTATTTTCTAATAATTAGCCGAAACACTTTTTCCAAAGAGCAAGAGAGGCATGTACATGCAGTGTATGTCCAGCATGACTTAATCAATTAATTTCCAATGATAAACATCACAAACTAAATTATATGCATATAATTTTGTCTGAAAACATCAGAGCAATTATTACTTTAACTGTCTGTACCACACATTGTAAGACAGTCTGAATATTTTCAATAACAAACATTGTTCTTGCCAATCTAACAGTTTTACCTATTCTAAAAGGGAATTTGAAGCCAACATCTTATCATGAGCAAGTCACATGCAGAAAACACACACACAAACCACTCACAAGTCCCCATCCCTCATCCTACTTCTTCCCAGTCCCATACCTCATTTAATTCAGATTGGATTCCCCTCTCTCCTCAAACCCTCGGCCACTCTACAGTGACTTCTCAACTGATGATATATGATTCCAACCCTTTTATCCACTTCTATTTTTAAAAATCTTTCATTCTCTGTTATTTAATACTTCCATGGTGCATCATCTTGATAGGTCCCGTAGGTACCTTCCTGTACCTCTATTACTTCTGCTTTTGCCCCACATGAGTAATTCAGGGCCTCTTTAAACGCCCTCTAAAAAAAAATCCACTCACACAGACTCATTGGTAGCAATGGGGACTTTATGGAAGATTTTGCCTGAGACAAATGCAACCTAAAGTCCCCCTTGGCGCATTCCCCAGGTTCTTTGGGGGCTTTTCTCCTCCACTCTCCTGCCTCTGACCTTTCTCTCCTCTGCTAGACAATGCAGGTCCTCTCTGCCCCTGCTCCTCTCCCAGCCACATACCAGCACTTAGCAGGAGTCAGCAAACTATCACCCTTAGCCACATTTACCCACAGCTAAGAATGGTTTCTATGCATTCTAATAATTAAAGAGTTCTATTTCATAACATGTGAATATTACATAAAGTTTGATTAGACTGTAACCATACTCATTTCTTTACATATTATCTGTGGCTGCTTTCCCATTGCAATGGAGCATTGAGTGGTTGCAACAGAGACTATATGGCCCACAATGCCTAAAATATTTACTATCTGGCCTTTGACAGACAACTCCTAGCATGAGTAATAATCCCCACCCCAAGGGAACTTATCAAAGTATTTCCTCCACACACAACCAGTGAGCCCCAGGCCATGAGAGGAATTCTGCATGGATAACACTACATTTCAGTGTGGCTGTGGTTAGCTCCTAGCCAGCAGTGCTCCTGTCACTGTGTGTTTGTATTTTAAGGTATGTAGAGGGGGTGTTAACAGTAGCTGGACTGAACTCAAGCTCAGGACAGGAACCCAGAGTGTACTTACCTTGCCTCTGGCACCTCCCACGTCACCCCACAAATACTTGCTAGACACACTGAGTCTCGTCACCTCAAAAAACTGCAGACTTTTTCAATACTAATTTTTTATGTTTAAATTCACTTATTAAAACGAAACAAAACATTTTTTCCCGTAGATTTCATTCACTTTCAAGTAATCTGTATGAAGAAGTTGAGAATAATAAAAAATGGACAGAAAACCAATTTCTCAAATATAGAAAAGACCACCTGGGCCATATAAATGAGTGTCTGAAGGTCCTGCAGGAGAAACTGGTGAGGAGTTCTGTTATTTTGTGAAGGAAGCACCTGCATAGTCCTTGTTAGCAGTGAGTAAAGGTCTGGGAATTTGTACTTCAACATTTATGGTAATCTTCACTGCTTCAGTAACTTTTTTTTTTTTTAAACACCACAATAGGAGTCCAGAGGCCTGTCTTCTGGTCCTGTTTGCTACTCCCCAACTCTGCAAACCTGTGTTTCTCAGAGTGTGCTCTATCTGTACCAAAAGAATCTGAAGAGGTTTTTAAAAAAAAAAAAAAAAAAAAATAGATTGCCACCCCAGACCCAGGGAGTCTGACTCTCTTGGGGCCTCCCCTGGGAATCAGTGGTTAAAGGCACACTCCCTGAGTGATGTGCAGACAAGTCATTTGACTTTTCTGGAGATCTGTTAGTAGATTAAAAGTTTTCAAAACTCTTTTTTTCAGATCAGACCATGTAAAGACAGCCCCAAGCTTTGGGGTGAGGCTACCAAGGTTTATGAGAAATATACTTATTTCAGGGGTCCCCTCTCCCACTGCAACCAGCACATCTTACCCAATGGGAAGGGCAGCACAACGCCATCACTGTGGTCAATGGCTGCCAGTCCTGCAGGTGACTAAAGTAAGATGTTTTGAGAACTTAGGTAGAGAGACTTTAGGCAGAGGCAGCTCAGGAAATAATGTCCCCAGCTCCAACCTGAGTTTGTAAACAGCTGATAGAGTTACAAAGGAGCCAAGAGTTGGAGATAAACATAAAGCTTTATCACTGGTAAGGCTATCAAAGTATGTGTGGTAAGACTGCAGCTGCCGAGTGGGACTGCTAGCTCTTCACTCCTGAATCAGGCAGATTCCTTTACCAGTTATATGCAGCACTAGGTAACGGTGGGGTCATTGTGCAGGCAGAAACCTCCCACCATAAGGAACACAGAGACTGGAATCCACCAACACTTATTCCTGAGGCAGATGGGGCCAAAGAGAGGAGAATCAAAAGGGTCATACCTGCCATGCCCAGTTCCTGCTCCCAGATTCCCGGTGGAGAAGTGAGAAGAAAAGCAGCTGATTATCCTAAGGCTGACTCTGCAGTCCCTACCTTGGTTGTACATTAGAATCACCTGGAGAGTGCTTAAATCCTATCAGTTCTTGAGCTCCATCACAGACCAATTAAATCAGAATTCCTGGGGCTGGGGTATGGTCCAGGTGATGTTAATAAACGACTGGAATGGCGAGTCACTATTCTAGCTGAAGTCTGTCCACGTGGAGGTATGAAATTGAGGGAGTATGTCCAAGAAACTCAGGAAAAGCAGTTATCTAAAATGTCTTTGACTATTAGACTTAAATGCCAAATTCTCAAGGCATTTGGGCCACGCTACAGCCCTTTTCTTTTATTCCATAACATGTTGAATTCCAGAAACTACAAATGAACAGGGCCAAAGGGATTAACTCTTATACTTATGCACACAGTTTTAGATACAAAGGAACTTGGTTTGAATTTTCATGCTTAACATAGAAAAATGAATGTTAAAAATATTTTCTCTAAGCTGAAAGATAAATCCATGTACATTTCTGAAGTTTTATCCCATAATCTCCTTTACAGGAAAAGTCTGAAAATAAAATGGAAGAAAAACTGCTGCAGCTTTCAAGCAAAGTAGAGAATTTCATTAACACACAGAAACGGGAAACACAACTAAGTAAAGTAAAGCATACGGAAAATAAATTGTCCAAAAAGATGGAACAAATGGAAAAGCAGATCTGGGGTGAATTAGAGACAATGCAGAATGAATATCAATCAGGTGAGCAGATACCTTTTATTAAGTAAAGAATATCTGTCCTTTCCTGTTCAATCCCTCAGTCTTCCACTTTGAGCTAATGGCCAGGGATCAATCTTGTCATTAGTGACATCGTTATGTATTTATTCCACTTTTCTAAATATCCTATAGAATATGAGTATTATACTGGAAGGCATATAAATAAATTAACTTTCTTCACTTACACTTGGCAATGTCACAGGCCTGCCATTGGTGTGAAATTTTTTTTTTTTTTTACTAAGATCATGGAATTTTTACTAATTCATGGAATTGTCAGACTTGGAAAATCCTTGGACATACCCAAGATGTGACTTGTGGGTATGTTATGAAATTAAGAGCCTAAATCAAATGCCCTTCTCATTGAACCACAAGTAATGAGCTTGGACAGATGTCAGACTGGAGACCTGACCTTTAGAAGTGAGAAAGAGGGATGAATTAGCAGAGTCCAGTATAATGACTGCTTTTATTTTGAAGAGGCTAATGGCAGCAGTGTCAAGCTGAGCTAACATCAAAGAGGATTAATTTGAAAGGCTCATCTAATTTCTCAAAGGGAAGGACACGGGATAGGTGCTGTGGAGCAGCCATCTGCCTTGAGTCATAATTCTGAGGGAATTACCAGGACTCAGAAGAGTTTCTTTACTAGAGAAAGTCCCAAGTAATTTTTTTTCTTTTGTCTTCTAGATCTCAGAAAAATTCATGTGTAAATTCTACCAAATTTGGTCCTGTATAGAGATACCTTGGAGGTGCCTTGGGAGGACATGAGGGTCTCAATCTGCCAGATGTTCCTGGCATATAAGTAGAATTTGCTGCCTGGAAATTCAACCCTCCCAATATACCCCTCCCACCGTCATATCAAAATAATGAATTATCTGGCCAGGAATCATGTCCCAAACTTAACTGGCCCTTCTTTTAAAGGCCCTGCTTTCTGTTTAACTATCAGAGGTTTAATTTTACTTATTCCATTAGTAAAACTTCAGGGTGAACTGAAAAGGAATTTACCATCTGCAAGTTCTTTCATTTTACTAATGAGGAGGAGTTCTAAAAAGGGGGAACTTCAAATTAATGGTTTGCTGCTTTATGACTTTAATAAAAATGTGTTGAGAAACGACTCTGTGAAAGGCCCCAGTGAATAACAAATGGGTTGTGCCCTAAGGCCTTGAGGTTTGATAGGTCTGTGGTCAGGAGTGACTAGACATGCATAAGAGAGATACAAAGTGCCAGGAGGGAGGAGGGAAGCAGGGGGCCGCTGTTAGGTCCCTCAAATAGGCTACTTTCAGAGAAGATTTAAAATCTCATCTGTGATCTTTACCTTCAATTTGGTAACAAGACTGAAAAAAAATCACACAAGTCTCTCGTCAAAGCATTCAGAAAGAATAAAATATTTTAAATTTCTCTCTTGCAATATAGAATTACACAATATATTTGGGGAGAGGAGGAGAAAAATAATTAAATTTCACAATGAAACCAGATAACCAGATATAAGTTGAAACACTATTGTGAATGGATCTTCATGACATACAAGAAATATTATGTACAATTTTAGGCTGGTCTTCATAGAATTTAATGCGCTTGGAATTAAATGATAATCAATTATGGCAGGACTGCCGATTAGCAACCTTTTTAAAAAAAGCTCTAATGCATTGTTTAAGTGTACCTATTCTTGTACCCTCTTACAGGATTTAAATCAATTCATGACTCTCTCAGCTCCCTCCAACAAATACAGAAAACAAACATGGATTTAGAGAAATATAAAGTACAGAAAGACCTAAAGAAATTACAGCGCAAGATAGTGGAACTCCAGGAAGTATAAACCTTTTCAGTCATCTTCTTTTTCACCAGCCAATGGAGTGATTTGTTGGAAAAAGTTCTGAAGAAGAAAGTTACTATCTCTGGGATGTTTACTGCTTCTAATGTCTCCTTTTAAGGAGACGAATGTACCAGAAAAATAATAAAGCAAAGAAGCTTTGGATGTCTTGAATTTATTAATGAAAAAACTAAGAAATTTCTTTATATATCTGCCTTTATGTATATATATACCTACAAATAATGAAAGAGGAATCTACATAAGGTACATGAGTGAAGTAGGCCAGCTGTAATATATTAAAGAATGACAGGAGCTCTGGCAAATTGGAGAGCACTTACTCTGTCTAAAAATAATAGCTACTATGTAGTGACAGTCCATGACTAACATATATATATATATATATAAAATCCATTATTATCCAAAATTCCACTTTTCAAGAGAAATTCCTCTATTTTTAAGCTTTAGCAACTAGTTCAAAATAGTTATCAAACTATGTGAGATACGCCTGTGGAGCAGATATGACCTAGTGGTCAGTGTGCAACTTCTAATCTCAATGTTTGTAGCAAGTCTAACTTATGCGTATTTAAAATATATTTTCCTTGTACTCAATATGTACCAGAATTATAAGCAATTAAGAGCCAAACCATGCAAAATAAGAGAATACAACAGTTTCCATGAAAACATATCCAACATAATTTGACCTAGGTGCTAAATTCAGAAGTACTTCAAAAATGCTAGTTTCCTATACAATTAAAAATTGTTGGCCAAGTGCAGTGTCTCACACCTGTAATCCTAGCACTTTGGGAGGCTGAGGTGGGTGGATCACTTGAGGTCAGGAGTTTGAGACCAGCCTGGCAAACATGGTGAAACCCCGTCTCTACTAATAACACAAAAATTAGCTGGGTGTGGTGGCGTGCGCCTGTAATACCAGCTACTCGGGAGGCTGAGGCAGGAGAATCGCTTGAACCCTGGAGGCAGAGGTTGCAGTGAGCCGAGATCACGCTATTTCACTCCAGCCTGGGCGACAAGAGCAAAACTCTGTCTCAAAAAAAAAAATTGTCTAACTTTTCTAGATATAAATATTAAATATAGAGCCTAATATTGAGCAGTATATTCATGAAACATAAAAATGAACTATTCAGGATATGCACTCTGCTATAACAAGGACTAATTTCTAATCACAGAACTTATGTAAGCTTGGCAATGGAAACTTTGCTTCCGACTTAGGCTCCCTCCTTGGCTTAGGGAAGAAAAGTGACAACTTCCTCCCCTAATACAGAACAAGTTTACCTTCTGAGTAAATTTTTGACTAATGCTCACTTCTGTAATTTTTTAACTGTATGAAACATCTCCTTTTATTGCTATTAATAACCCACATGCAGCATCATTGAGTCTATAACTGAAGGGATTTTCATAGCAGAATTTAATTTAAGAGTTTAAAATGCAGTATGTTCAGTGATGATATGGTATCCAACGAAAAAGTAAGAAATATTAAAATAATGCAATAGTAAATGTCCTTTGTAACCAAATATCATGCTAAGACAGAGGGCTAATATCCCCAGTAATCCCAAATAACTCTTACAAGTAAGTAAGAAAATAATCAATTTTTTTTCAAAATGGGCAAAGGATATGAACAGGCAAGCACAGAAGAATATAATAATATGAAGGTATTGAAGGTATGAGAAGATGTCCAACTTTACTGTTAAATAAATAAAAATTAAGAAACCCTTAGCTACTATTTTCAAGATTGGCAAAGATTAAAGTGATTGATAATACTGGGCTGGCAAGGGTGGAGAAAGAGTGCACTCTCATACATTATTGGCGAGTCTATAAATTGGTACAATGATTTAGATGGCAATTTGAAAACATCTGTTAACGTTTTTAAATGTAAATATCTTTTGATCCTGCAATCTATGGCTAGAAATTTATATTACCGGGGGAAAAAACTCCCAAAGTGTGCAAAGATATATGAACAAGAATGCTCATTATAGCATCATTTGTTATAGTTAAAAAAAAAACAGGAAAAGAAACACCAAAACCAGAAAACACCCAAATATAAGGAATTGATTGACTAAATGGTATTAACAAGGCCACTCCCCCCACCACCCAATGCTGGACAGCCCTTTAAAAAGAACACAGAAAGATGTCCAAGATATACTGTTAGGTGAAAAAGACAAGTTTAAAAGCAATATGGATATGATCCACTTTTGTCATAAAATGTTTTAACTAAGTTAAACATAATATGCATATACTGTATGCCAAAAAAGGTAAGAATTTACAACAAACTTAGTGGATTTTATTTTTTAAAAAACTTCTGTTTTCTACATTAAGGATTTATGAAAGCTTTTATATTTTTATATAATATTTTTGTTTCTACTAAAAATATTTTATAAAAACAACAACAAATATAATAGGCTGAAAGAGTAACTCTTTGTAATGAACTAAACAAATGATTGTAGGGAGGGTTAAATTAGGAATTAATGCAGACTAAGAGTCAAGTCATCTCACTCTCTTTTTGCTATACAGACATAGCTACAAAAGCAGAGAGGATACACAGCAACTGAAAAAAATATATATTTTCTCCTTGTTCTAAATGTTCTAATGTTCTAAAATGTTCTAAATTAGATTGTAGTTCAAATAATAGTGTAAAATCAGGCCAAAAGTTTTCCCACAATAGATCTTTCATTGCTCTTGGCCAGGACAGTAACATGTGGGGCACTAGATCAAAGGATCAAAGAATCCTCTATCACCACTCTTCTACCTGGGATGCCAAATTGAGGTGTTCACGGGTTTGCACAGACTCTAGATAGTCAAAGAACTATGCTCATTGAGCAGGTGGATCCAGGTTTCTCAGAGTCTAAAGCTTATGATGTTTCAGTTTGTTATTGATGTACTGTCCTGATGCCAGATGAGTTAGCACAGAAGTCTATAAGAATATTCCTGGAAGCCACTCCTAATCAGGACAGCTAGTAGTAACTCAACACAGAAGTGACTGTGAACAACATGAATATATCTCTGTAATCCAAATGTATCCCCAACTCAACTTCTCTTTGTCCACAGCCACTTCAGCACCACCCGACATCAAGGGAAGTGGGAGTGAAAAGAGGCAGTGGTCTTAATCAGTGGCATTCATCAATTATGTTTAAAATGTCTTACTTCTGTAAATATGACAATGATCTTGTAAATACATGGCTAGAGCTCATGCAAGCAGGAGCCCCTGAAGCTTAAGAGCCATTGTTTCACAGTAAATTCACCTCTATTCAAGGAACCAGTGGAGCACTGGGCCTCCCTCCCCTTGCATTTATTTTGACAGAAATCCAAAAAGATAAATAAAACTATCCTCCTAAAGAAGCTCAATATACATGGCACTTTATTCCATATCAAACAATATTACTTAATCCTTTGGGAAATGTCAGACTTCTCTTCCCACAAATATAGGATGATTGAGCACTGGAGAATCTGCAATCCAGATCCACGCTACAGACTTGAGGCATATGTTAAAATATGCTCAGGTAGTTTTTACTTTAAGTACAAACACCATTTAAACAGTCTTGGATAGTTAAGGGTCCTGCTGCCCTTAAATTTCCTGTTGTTTCCTTCCTATTATCAACACCTGCTCTTAGAAAACATAGGAGAAAAGCCCCTTGACATTAGTTTTGACAATGACTTTTTGGATATAACAGCAAAAGCACAGGCAACAAAAGTAAACAAGTGAGATTACATCAAATTAAAAAGTTTCTGCACAGCAAAGGAAACAATCAGCAAAAAGAAAGAACCTATGAAATGGGAGAAAATATTTGCAAACCATATATCTGATGGGGAACTAGTATCCAAAAACATATAAGGAACTCAACAACTCAATAGCCAAAAACACAAATAACCTGATAAAAAAATGGGCAAAGGACCTGAATAGATGTTTTTCCAAGAAGATATACAAATAGCCAACAGATATATAAAAACTCAAATGATAACAGGTGTTGGTGAGGATGTAGAGAAAAGGGAACCCTCGTGCACTGTATGTGGGACAGTAAATTGGTACAGCCATTAGGGAAAACAATATGGAGGCTGTTCAAAAAAACTAAAAATAAAACTATCACATGATCCTGCAATCCCACTTCTGGAAAATAAAGTGAAAACAGTATGTCAAAGAGATATTTGCACCCTATGTTCACTGCAGCATTATTCACAATAGCCAAGATGTGGAAACCACCTGACAGATGAATGGATAAACTGTCATCTATGTATATACATATATATATAATTCAAGTTTACAAAAGAAAGAAATCTTGCCATTTGCAACAACATGAGTGAACTTAGAGGGCATTATGCTAAGTGAAATAAGCTAGGTACAAAAAGCTAAATACTGCACAAACTCACTTACATGTGGAATCTCTTTAGAAATAAATGAAGAATAGAACAGTAGTTGCCAAAACTCATAGAAATAAACAGAGAATAGAACAGTAGTTTCCAGGGGTTGGGAGCCGAGGCAAATGGAAGATTTCAGTCAAAGGATACAAACTTTAAAGTTAAAATGAATAAATTCTGGAGATCTAATGTACAGCATGTGGATCATACTTAATAATGTACTGTCTATTTGAAATTTGCTGAGAGATCTTCAGTGTTCTTACCACACACACAAAAATGGTAACTATGTGAGGTGATACGTTAATTAGCTTGATTGAGGTATCACAATGTATATTAAAACCCACAATGTACATCTTACATACGTAGAATAAAAAATTTTAAACTTGCTCTTTGGGGAAAAATCATATGAAATTATTCATACTGAGGACTAGATGGTCATGTTCAAAGTGTTTTACTTCTGCACTAAAAATTAAGGACAAATCCCTCCCCTTCTGCCACACAGGTAACTGCTTTCTCAGCCCCATTGTGAGGCATATATGCTCACCATCTGGTAGTCAGGACAGCAGCAAGGCCCAAGACTTTGGTCAAAGAAACAGCATTCCCAGAGTACTCTAGACACCAGCAGCCCTCCCGTCTTCTAATTTTCCAAACATAGACTCCCTTCCATTGGCTTCACCCATAGTAGCAGCAAGTAGCATCCCAAAACACCAAGAAGGAAAAATTTGATCTATAGTACACACACACACACACAGAGTGCACATTGTTGCCTTACAAAAGGGATTTCCAAACTTTTTGTGAAGTATTACTATTTCTATCTTTCCAGCTTCCATACATCCATGGGCTAGCCACTGTGGATACAATATTGAACAACCTAAACACAAACCCTGCCTTCAGGGAATTTATAGTCTAGTGGAAAAGATCAACAATTAAAATCACAAATACATGGGAAAGTAGAGTGTAATGGGAGAGCCAGAGAGAGGAAACACATTCCCTGTGTTTATCAGAAACACAGGGAATCAGGCAGAGGGGTCTTCCAGAAGAAGGAGTATCTAAATTGAGACCTCCAATGTATAAGCAGACATGAGTCAAGGGAAAGAGGCTTGATTGGTAGAGGTGAGGGCTCAGGCAGATTGATCAGCCTGAGCAAAGGCCTGGAGGCCAAAAGAGAATGGGGATATATGCCAGAAATTGCAAGAAGCTCAATAAGTGTAGGTCAGAGCCTATGCTGTGTGTTAGGGGAGGTGAGTAGTGAGAGAGAAGGCTGGAGAAGTTAGGAAAAGTGGGGTGTCTAATCACAAAAGGCTTTGTAACTCATATTGAGAAACTTGGGCTTTATCTTAAGGATCCAGAGTAGCCTTTAAAAGATCTTAAATAGGAGAGTGACAGATTTGTATTTTATAGAAAGATCCCTCTGGCTGCAGTGTAGAGAATACTTTAGATGCAGTGTGAGAAGCAAATTTGGGTGGGAAAGGAGGGAAATAATACAGCAGAGAGGGGATAATGAGATGTTTTAAACTAATTGATTTTGAGGCATCTATGGGACATCCAAATGGAGATGTCCAGTGGTTAGTGAGAGAGCTGGGCCTGGAGCATGAGAGAAAGATCTGAACTGGGGATTTAGCTTTGGAAGTCACCAGCAGAGAAATGGTTACTGGAATTACTGGGGAGGAAGGCATTGCCTTGGTTAGGTGGGATAGGGGTTGGGGACGTGAAGACTACAGTGAGAATTAGAGACCAAGAACAACCTAACACTGAAGACACCTAACACTGAAGGAACAGCAGAAGAGTCCTGGGCGAGTATGGGGAGACGTGCAGCAGTAAAGTAGGAGAGGGAGTGTAATCATTTGAAGGTTTCAGTGTTCCTTGGGAGTTCCTGCTGGCAGATGGTATCAGTAATCAACTTGGAGTTCTACTAGTATTACTTCAAGACCCACCATTAGTTTTCCATTTATCAAAGAGGACCCCAACCTACAATGTAAACTTGACAAGGTATATTATGCAACACAGTGAAGAATAGTTACAAATGCTTTCTTGAGTCTCCTTCCATGCCATAAAATAAACATGCTGCATCTTCTCCAATGCAGAGAGGGTGGGGAGCCCTCCCTGAGAGAGGAAGGATGGTTGCCAGGAAAAACATTAGGCTGTTTTGGCCTCTACCTAATTAGGCATTTCCCTCTTCAGATTAGAGTTACACACACTTGTGTTAAGGGTTTAATATTATGTCAAATCGTTCCCTTGATATACAGTTATAAAAATGTGACCCCAGAGACTAAATTTCCATAACTCTCTGTTCTTTTGTAGAGTTTTGCTACTTCCTTTCAGAAGATATTTACAAATACAAATGTGATGTTTACAAATCAGAAATCATTGATGAACTCAGCACTACGTCATAAACCAGGTCTTCTTCAACAGTCTCAAAAGATACACTGAGAAAAGAGAAAAATAACCCAAACTTCTGTGCTGAGAAGTCTTGAAGGGTCTTGTGGCCTAACAAGCCAGAGTTTAAACCCAGTGCCACCATTCATTAGCAGTGTGACTTTGGATATATTCCTTAATTTCAGAATCTCAATTTCCTTATCTTAAAATGGGGATAACAATACCTATCTTGTAGGCTACTGAGGCATTAGAAAAAACATTTATTGAGCTATCATCAGATATTAGAGATGGCTCAAAGTACTTTCCATAGATTAATGCATTTAATCTACCAGATGCCTATTACCGAGGCACAGAGAGGTTAGATAACTTATGTAAGGTCATACTGCCAGTAAAAGATAGAGCAAGGGTTTGAACTCACAAGAGCAGAGAACTTGTTCTTAAACATTATGCTACACTGTTTCTCTAAATATATGTAAACCATCTAATACTAGTGTCTGATACATAACAGGTACTGTACTTGATAAATGGTATTAATACAAGTAAACAGAGCTTTTTATCTTTATGGGAAAAGAAAGACAAGTTCCATGGTGCACTGGCATACAACTCTGATTCAGATTAGTATCTAAAAATACTTGAGCTTAAAAAAGGTTCTTTTACTATGTATGAGAAGAAATACCTTGGCTTGCAATAATTCTAGCAATGGACAAAAGCAGAGGGAAGTACAAAATATAGATTTCTCCTGGAACAAACTATAATGCAGAAATATTCCTCTATTTTAAAAGCATTTCTTTCAATTGTCTCTGGAGAAGGAGGCTAACAGCTGAAGCAACATTATGGACATTGACTGGAGGTGCACAAGATGCTGATGCTAATGTCCAGTGAAGGATGTTTCCTCCAAAAGTCCTGGCCATCAAAGCAAACCCAATAGCCATTACAGCCAGGTAAAAGCCATTAGTACTCATCTAGTAGGTCCTTCTACAAAAAAGTAATGCACTGTGTTCATAAGGCAAACATTCAGGGATAGACTTCAAATGGAGTGGGGCCTACATGGTACTGGATAAACCCCCTCCCCTACAACCCAAAATGACTCTTATACTAAAGAATCCATGTGGTCTCTAGGCCAAAATTCTATCACTTAGCACTTAACAGCTTCAAAGTATTCATAATACCAACATTAAATATTCAAAAAATGCAGGATGGATGGATGGATAGGTAGAGGAAGAAAGAAAAGAATGAATGAATGAACATATACACACCCATGAGCTTTTACCAACTATCTTCTCTGCGGGGATTAGTTGATAAAGGAAAAAAAAGTAAAGTCCTTTGTACCTTAACATGGGATGGCCAAAAGAAAGTTGAACTCTGGAAAGACAGGTTAGAAAAAGCCAAAGAGAAAACCAAGGGCCGGCATTTGTGATGTTATCAAGGATTAAATGATTAAATGAAACAATAAGCTCACTTCAGCCAGCTTATATCAACTTCAAAATGTAACAATAGTGGAGTATTCTATTCTCTATCATTACATAGGCTTAAATTTGCAAAGTTAATCCTCGGGAGGAGGTTCCCTTCTTCTTAAGTTTCCTCCTAGAATTCAGATAGTACTAAAAGGTAGATGGCAGCATCTGAATACAGGTTCGTAGGATAACTGAGTCAGACTCAAAGATACACACCTCAACTTTTTTCCATTTCTTTGAGTTGACAGCAATCATTAACAACATTTGACAACAGTATTGGAAACTATCTTTGGGGCCAGATTCTGCTTGCCTAAGAATACAGATAATTTTAGAAAAGATAATCTCTCTGAGACTTCTTTATAAAAGTTTTTTGGTCTGTAAAATAAGGATAATAGCCACTATTAAAAAAAAGTGAAAATTAAATGAGGTGATAAAGAGCTTGGCACATGGTGGGCATTCAATCTATCCCCGGTTGCTGAAGCCCTGGTGGGTAATGATTACTACCTCTTAAGCACAAAAAGCTCCTCTCCTGAAGCAAAGGGTGGGCTGGTGCAGTATCAAGATCCTTTGCAATACTAGATCTTATTTGGGCTTTCTTAGAAGCTACTTGACACAAAAACTTTATGCTGCCTATATATTTCCCAATATTTACAAATTATTCACCACTGTTTATGTAAATCTGGGCCCAGTGAGTTGATTCTTTATTCTGAATCTATTTCTTAGAAAAACCTTCCAACCATATGCATAACACTTGTTCTGAGGCACTGGAAGGCTGGCCTCAGGCAATTCAGAAATATATTTATCTCCACCTAATAGAAGCTGCTTATAACAATATAAATTTGCCTTCTCAGCAATGCTTTTTCTCTGTGCCTAAACTCCTCCTTCTTTCCATACGAAAAACCTTCTGCTCCATCTGGCTTTTCTCCTGTGCCCAGAGACACTTGTGTCCTCAACACAACAGAAATTTGCACTGCCAGGAATATGTATAGGCAAGAAAACACATAACTCACTCTGCGAAGACCAAACCTGTAGTTGTCTTTTATTCCATACCACTCAACTTCTTCATAGTGCTTAACTTCTTCACAGGCTAATTTCCAAACTTCTGAAGCTAGGGTGTATATAAAGACTATTTGTACAGTATTCTCCCTTTCTTTATCTATTATATTGAACAAATTAAGGTAAGAACTTTTAAACCACTATTATATAGATGTTTTCCAGAAACACTCTTGATTGCTTGATACTAAAGTATGTAGGATTTCTTCTCTGAAGATTAATGACCGTATTTTATATGATCAAAGGGAAGGAAATGGCATTAAAAAGGCAGGGTCTTAGAAACCCAAGTTATTTGTCACCTGGGAGTCAGATAATAAAACAATGCAAATGTATTTAATGTGGCTAGTTTTTCCATAAGCAGTGGCTCACGCTTGTAATCCCAGCACTTTGGGAGGCTGAGGCGGGCGGATCACGAGGTCAGGAGATCGAGACCACGGCGAAACCCCGTCTCTAATAAAAACACAAAAAATTAGCCGGGCTTGGTGGCGGGGCCTGTAGTCCCAGCTACTCGGAGAGGCTGTGGCAGCAGAATGGCGTGAACCCGGGAGGCGGAGCTTGCAGTGAGCCGCGATTGCGCCACTGCACTCCAGCCTGGGCGACAGAGCAAGACTCCATCTCAATAAAAAAAAAAAAAAAGTATAACCTATTTGGCATGTAGCAGGCACATGTAATTACTTTCAGTCATTCATAGATATTGGCTTCCACTAAAATAGTCTCTGAGCGTAGAACAACTTTTCCTTCTCATAGTCTTAGCACCAAGAACCAAGACCTGTTTACGCATCTGTTTCTACCGTATAGGTTTCTTGGCAAAGGGGTTCTACCCTAAGAAGGGCTTCAAGCACAGAGGGTCCCACTGTCCAATGGAAACCAAGGTTGCTGCTTCATAGGTGCTGCACCAAGCAGTTTATTTCAGTATTTTGTTTCAGCTCACTTCTGACTTGGAAAACATTGGTGGTCTTAGAATAACAGAATGTTGCCATTAGAAACCTAGCTCAAGGCCTATTTTACAAATTCAAATAAACACTAAAGGCCAAGACTTATTTAGTCTCATACCCATTTAATATTGAAACTCAGCCTGAAACATACCACTTAAGTTTTGTGAGTATAATTTAATGTGGTTTATTTTAAAGAGAATTAGAGTGAAGTACTTAACAATGGTGTTGGTGATACTGTGTTGTAAGTAGCGTGTTGGGTGAGAGTAGTTCATACATTAGCTATTATACAAATGAACAACTACATTCCTTTTGCCACATCTTCACAAACTGGGAATTAGGGCATGAATATCTTTGTAGGCCATTATACTGCTTACTATAAGAAAAAGCTGCAAGATAAGCATTTTTTTCATACCCACCTTATCCCCCCCAAAATTAATGTAATTTAAATGTTTTTATAATAAGCATTACATACAGGGAAAGTATATGGTGAAAAATGAAGCCCAAATAAACTTTTTATACTGATTCAAACCCTCATGACATGACAATTATTTCAACAGTCCAGTGATATAATATGAAATCCAACCCTTGTTTTGGTGCATACTCCAACTTCAATCATCATTCTGTTGGCGCCATTTCCCTTCCCTAAAACAAACAGTTATTTTCAATTCTAAGTTTATAATTAATAAGAACAAATATTTCAAATGTTTCATAATAGCTCTTGTTAAAGAGATACTCACCTTTATTTTCCTACTTCAAAACATTTTGAGGTCTAAAGATAGTTTAGCATTTATAAAAATATTATGGTTGTAAGGGTGTTTATTTAGGCATACCAGGATTTAAAATATTGCTATTCAAAAAGTTTCTAATCCAAAGAATGAAAAACCCACTATCGTAGCATAGGGACAGCTAGACACCATGAATGGTCTGGAGTTACGATAGATCTTATGTGACTAACTACATTTTCTAAACCAAAAATGAGGCACATACTCTAAATGAGGGAGTTTTTGGACTTTCATTTCATCTGTATAAAAAGTCTTTAAAAACACAAGTGGAAAAATTATTGTACCTGTATATAATACATAAATGTACCTTTTTAATGTACAAAAATAGAAACAAAACAAAAAAACCTCTCCTGGAAACTGAGGGTCAATTTATAACCAGCAGCTGAGTGTTATACCTTACAACAAGCAGCATGGCAGCCTGAGACATTTTCTAGCCATTAACAACTAAAGTGAGTGAAAGGAAGACCTGTAGAGACACAAGGGTCAACCTTGTCAAAACAAAGTTTCTACATTTTTTAATGTGCCAAGACAAAAAGGGATCTGCAAGCCACATTCACTCATACTCCAAAATAGGCTTCATTTTTGTATTCTTATAAAACTTTCCCAAAGGAGGTATCAGACTTTTTATGCAGCAACCAAATATGTATACCTTCATATTCATACATTACAAACTAGTAAATATTTACCTAATGTTTTATACTGTTTTAAATAACCACATCTTTTAATTCCCTTAATGTATGAGTATTTCTATCTAATCCTATTCTGTAGAGAATTCTAAACTAAAGGAAGTTTAATAGCTCCTTTTCATAAAGTGAAAAGAGAGCACAGGATTTTAAATTGTTTTTTCCTGACCAGAAATTAAAAGGGACACTTCATGAAAAATGACAAGTGACCCCAAACAGATTGTGTTCCAAAAGTTTACTTGGAAGCTGAAACATGTTTTTCCCATAGGAAATTATCAGATGCCAAACTAGTGTATAAACATCTAATTAATCAATAATAAAAAATGGATAAAAATAGCAGAAAATTCACTACAATTCTCAAACAAAATATAACAAAAGAAATACTAATATGAATATTAAATACTGGTACTTCAGGAAATAATTTTTAATCTAATTTCTCTAATTAAACTTATGTATAAAGC
The DNA here is from genome assembly GCF_029281585.2 of Gorilla gorilla gorilla. Classification (NCBI taxonomy): domain Eukaryota; kingdom Metazoa; phylum Chordata; class Mammalia; order Primates; family Hominidae; genus Gorilla; species Gorilla gorilla. Next base: position 99,612,398 of record NC_073228.2, read on the forward strand.
CCGGCGCGGTGGCTCACGCCTGTAATCCCAGCGCTTTGGGAGGCCAAGGAAGGCGGATCACCTGAGGTCGGGAGTTCGAGACCAGCCTGATCAACATGGAGAAACCCTGTCTCTACTAAAAATACAAAAAAATTAAGTGGGTGTGGTGGTGAATGGCTGTAATCCTAGCTACTCAGGAGGCTGAAGCAGTAGAATCACTTGAACCCAGGAGGCGGAGATTGCGGTGAGCTGAGATTGCACCATTGCACTCCAGCCTGAGCAACAAGAGCGAAACTCCATCTTAAAAAAAGAAAAACAAAACTTTAAACTCCCAAAAGACATTCTGGCCACTGTTTTAGAGTTTCTGGAATCTGATAACACTGATTCGTGAATTTCCTTTGCTTTAGGCATGTTGTTTAACACCATTCACCTTTATTAATTAGTATTAAATGACAATGTTAAGAACACTTAGCCTAGCTCTGGCACAAAGTAAGCTCCATACAAATTATGTGAGCAGAAATGATCTGAGGCTCACAGTAACTGGGTGGCAATTTGAGAAGAAGGCAACGAAAGTTAAGGGAGAATGTGTGCACATAAATGCAAAAAAGAATGACCTGAGACAGTATCAACTCAGGCGTTTTTCCAACCCTCCAGTCTAGAAAAACCTGGGTTTGAGGTCCCTGGAAGGCAGAATTTGGCAAAAAAGTCAAAAGGTTACCCTTTGATTATGGTCCCGAAGCAAAGGGTAATCTTGTGAAGCAAGTGACACTCCAGAAAACAGATGGAGGGCAAGAACTGAACACAAAGCATTTAGGTAGATGGAGCCAACCCATTCTGGAAGAAAAAGCTGAAGTGTTTTCCTGAGGAAATGGCATGGAGATGAGGGCTATGCAGGCAGCCTTTTGAAGTGCATCTGTGGCTAAGTCTGTGGACCAGGTTGTTAAAATCACTGAATCAGTTTGACAGTTATGAAGATAAGGAAGAAATGAGCAGAGAATGGCACGTGTTGAACCTTGCTGAAGAAATAAAGGGAAGAATCATCATTGGAGTAATATAGTAGTTTGAAAATCTGAATAAACATTAGGATTTCTTCGGCATACCTTTAAAATGCAGAGTCCTAGGCCTGTCCCCATCCTTAAAGATTCTGATTGCATAGGTATGAATGATTATAATGTTCAGCCAGATTTTGGAAACACCAGATGAAAATTCAGTTCAATTATTAACCTCTGAAGTACAACTTAACTATAGGATATTATCAATTTATATTATCTTAAAAAGTAACATCCTGACGCTGCTGGTTTAGAAAAGCCACATACATAAATCATGTAACCACATATTTTCTGTACAATAAATATGTAAGTGTCTGAAAATATTTTTAAAACCACAAATCCAAAGTGACAGTTTTTTCAAGTATGTAAAGAGCTTAAAAAAATAGATAACTGTGCTTTCAAGTTTTAAAATTTGAAATTTAGAAATTATGTCTGATATTGACACTATAAAGAAAACAAGACACTATTTTTGTTTTATTTCAGAAAGTTCAAGTCTTTCCATCATAATTGAAGGAATTGCATGATCAATTAAATATTATCAGCATTATTTTCCATTAATGTTTTTAAATGCCATTCACACACCTGAGTGTTTGGAATTATATAAACATATCCATTAGAGTCTAGACTCATCAACATTTATATTATGCTTTTTCAACAGAATCGGAGATGAATCACTAGATAAATAGGTTACAAGATTATCTGGATTTTATGATGAGTTGGTTTGCCGAACTTTAGAATTCATAGGAGGAATTCAATCTTTGAATTTGATTTTTAACAAAAGAAAATTGTGCATTGTGCTAATCTACTTTTGCATATTACATAGAAAATGGCTATTAAGGCTTTATTGTAAGGGATTACAGTAAAAGATATTCTATTGTGCACCATGCAAGATGCAGAAAATAATGGTTTACAAATAATGTTAAGCAACCAAGGCAATAATGGTTTTCCTTTCATTCTGGTTTTCCCAAATTAAATTTTTTTTTTTTTCAGATTAAAATCAGGTCTGGAGGTAACAGAAAATTGCATTCCTAACTTAAAAACTTCAACTTCTCTAGATTCCTTTAGAAAAGGAATAAATATCGTTTAAAAAAATGTTGCTTTGGGTAGAAGTCTTGATTCATTGCTTCATTCTTACAGCTTTTTCTTTGCTTCCTTACTATAAAATAATCCAATGTTATTGTGAGGACAATCTCTGATTCAGTTCCAATGCTCTTGTATCTCCATGAGTTTTGGCATTGTTTACCAGCACCTACGGGAAATCACATACAGGAATGTTAGTATTTTGTTTATTAACAATATCTATATTTTGATTCATTGAAGCCAAGTAATCGAAGGGCGGCAGTCTTGAAAAGGCAATATCAAACTACACTAGGAAAAGTGACTCTGTGCAATCTTTCAGTCACTTTTGCAGATATAAATTGTTTAAATGAAGCTAACATCAGAGAGATGCACAATTCATTCAAATTAGTATAGATGCCAACATTCTGATTGCTTTTTTTTTTTTTTTTTTAGACGGAGTCTCGCTCTGTCACCCAGGCTGGAGTGTAATCGTCTGATCTTGGCGGCTCACTGCAACCTCCACCTCCTGGGTTTGAGAGATTCTCCCACCTCAGCCTTCCAAGCAGCTGGGATTACAGGCGCCCACCACCACACCTGGCTAATTTTTGTATTTTTAGTAGAGATGGGGTTTCACCATGTTGGCCAGAGGCTGGTCTCAAACTTCTGACCTCAAGTAATCTGCTGGCCTTGGTCTCCCAAAGTGCTGGGATTACAGGCGTGAGGCACTGCGCCCAGCCTGATTGCTATCATTATTAGCACTGCATAAAATTAAAGGTTTTGTTTGTTGGCTTTGTTAATAATACTGTCACCTCTAAACCCTTACTCAAAAAGACTACTTTATGCATAGAACTGTTCAAATGAAATTGCTCCTCTTTGAAACCACAGCTCAGGATCTAGGCTATAGGTTCTAGGCTTTATCAATAATTTTCCATGATTTTACCTATTTCACAAACTAGAAGATTCAATTTCAGCTGATCCTTCATACTAAAACATTTTTTGGTTGTTCATTGTCAAGCACTGTGAAGGGTCTGAGATTCTGCTCTATTTGGAAGCTAACAAGTTAGCCTGCCACAGTTCCATAGATACTGCCAGAAGATACAGGATTTTTAGGCCACAGAGAAAAGTCTTCATTATTCAAGGTACGGAAACAGCATGAGCATCAACATATTTGCCTCTGTTCTTGTCCTCTCAGCCTGTGACGTGGATGGACTGATATAGTTTCCCACATATGCAGTCAGTTGCATTACAAGAAGGGAACCCTAAGCCTAGGATGCTTAATCTTTTATAATGGACAGGAATATCTACCCTTTGTTCTGGAGGGAGATACTATCTCTGTCTTCCAAGGATGTTCACTATACGAATATCTTTGAAAAGATAGACTAGAACAAAGAGTAATCAGGCCTCCTGCTCACAGGATATTTAGAAATGCAAGAGATCCATGGCGAACTGTCTCCCAACATTCATATATGTTCTACCTTTTTGATTTGGAATATGTTGATTACAATGCCTTTCTCCAAGCATTGTTTTCTTTACTATTTCTTTCAGCTTTTACGTTTCACCAAAAGGTAAACAGTATTTCAAAATGCTGTAGGTACTGAAAAAGCTTTTCAGTGATTTTCATTGTGTTTTTAAAATTGTTGGCTAAAGCTATGAAAATTTTAACCCAGTACATTTGTATATTCTCTACATTATTCAAAATAATTTTGGATACATATATATTTAGATGCCAGAGCCATACCATGAGAAGTAGAGTAGAAACTGTCACATGTATTTTATAATAAAGGCAAGAATAAGGCAAACAATTTTTTTAAAGATAATACGAACATTCCATTAGGATTCTGTTACCTCTAACTCCATCCTATCTGCCTATTTGCCTCCACTGCAATGGCTGCAAAAATACAACTAACACCTAGCAGACCAAGGATGCTGCCAAATATCCAACATTGCACAGGACACTACCCACCCTCAACCCACACCTAAGAAAAAATTGTGCATTCCACAATCTCAGTAGGTTGAGTTGAGATCTCTGAAGATGAGAAACTCTGGGTTAAAAAGACTATAAGGGGTATATCATATCCTGGTTTCAGGAAAAGAGAAATATAGGCAGGCAAAAATAGTATAATCATTGTGATGTTAATACAAGACCAGTGACAATTCATGCATGGACATTCTCTCCTTTGGTTTACCAGCTGGCCATTTTTACTTAGCCTTGCTTCTTGCTTAAATACAGTTAAAACCTTCAACTTCTTTAGAGTCCTTTCTTTCAAAAAGAAAAGGAATGAATAACTATAGTTTTAAACAAATGTCGCTTTGGGAAAAAGTCTTGATTCATTGCTTCATTCTACGGCTTTTTCTTTGCTTCCTTACTATAAAATAATCCAATGTTTATAAAAAACTGGACAAAATATTTTATCCATCAATTTATAAAGAAATAACAACGGTAAATAAATAATATGAAAGAAAGTGTAGTTAAGTCGTTCCCTTCTGGCCAAAAAAGGGAAAGAAAATGTTGATTTTTGATACTGCTTTAGGTTGGGTTTAGATGGTCATATATTTGTATTGTTATAAACTTCACTAGGTAAGGGCTTTAGATCAGCAGTTCACAACTTTTTACAAACCTCAGTACATTTAATGGATGATTTTTAAACTTGTGATGTTCTCATTGGTTCAAAGATAAAGTCCTGCAATTAGACAAGCTCCTTAAAATTCTACCCTTCTCTTTCACTTAAAAAAGCTTATAGGAATGCATTAATAGAGAGATATATAAAAATATCCATGAATCTGTTATATTTTATTACTGAAAATAAAAAAGTAAAACCATTTGTCACCTCTGGTTAGTATCTAATTACTTACAACATGCTTCACAACTGATCACGATCCCAAGGTTGTTGGCACTCAAAAAGTGTCAGATTTTGGAGCATTTCAGACTTTGGATTTTTAGATTAGGGATGCTCAACCTGTATAGTTTCCCCATATAAAGGCATCTTGTACATATACAGGTTAAATCAACATTAAACTTTTTTTAAACACAGGTTTTAACAGTTCTGTTATTTATGCCAAAGAGCCCCAGCTTTTGATGTTCTAATATCGAAAGGAGAATGTCATAACTAACCCATGGTAAGATACAAACTGTATATTTAACCTTTAAACCATGTGCATAAATATTTCTCATTTTCAACAGATGTAACAGTAGACATTGTAGTCTTTTATTAGCCAAAAAATTACAGTTTTTAAAAATTCAATCATAAAAGTGAAGTAACTTTGAACAATAACTCTAAAACCCTTAGATCAAAGATAAAACATTTTAAATAAAATCAATGCCTCAAACATTTTAAATAAAATCAATGCCTTACATCAATAAGCTCATAGTCATCTTTGGCATATAAGTGTCTCAGTAGGTACCAACGTGCAGTTGATGCAATAGATTTGGGATACCCAGGCTGATATACCACTCTTTCCAAAAGACGCCGTGTCTCTCTGGAAAAAAAAAATTTACATTTAGTCCAAAGCATGCAAATTACCATAAGATATTTCCTATACTAATCTCACACACACATTATCTTTCTCATATTTTTGCAGATGTGGTGTCTGATTATGATTTTTTAATTCAGATAACAATAAAGGTAATAATAGTTAATATCTATTGAGTGTTTATCATGCACTAGGTACCATGCTAAATGTTTATACATATGGCTGTATTTAATGTTCACAACCTTATTAGGTAGGTAGTTATTATTCCCATATGGCAGAGAAGTAAATTATTCCAAGTTATTCTCATTCCAAAGAGAATAGAGAGATAGTCGCTATTTTATAATCTACTTTGAGTGCTCTACCTCCAATCTTTTTGAAAAGTAGGCAGAAACTAAATAAGTCACTAAATAATGCAAGGGTGATAAAGAGTGGAACAAGAAATATTCAACGTCTACATTACAGGCTATGTATATCATATCAGGCTTTTAGCATATGTTTTCAAGGATGTGTATGATAATGTAAACCCATGTAATAACAGGCTGATTTACAGCTGTGTTCTAATTTTTTCTTTCCTAATTTACTAACATCTATGACTCCAAAACTTCTGTACTGCTAAAAACAACATAAACCATTAGTATATTCAGAACTGCTAAACAGAAAGATCTTCTAAGTAGCAATTAGTTTGAAGCAGGAACTAAATAACTTGTCTTGAAGATGCTTTTGCAGAGGGATCACGTAGTAAGCACGTTGTTTTTTTCTTGGACTGCATTTTTATTTGGGCTAGGTTTTGAAGGCAATAAAAATTATGGGAGGTGTTAACAAAGATTATTGGGGTAGGGGGTGAAGGGGAGATAGTACTCTCTGTTACCAACACTGAGCATGAGCAGAAGTAGTTCATTAGGAAGTTTAAATTATAGCCTAAAACATTTCTTAGTGAAATTAGTCACACACAAAAATGGCCCCAAATAAATAAATGTTAATAAATAGTGCTGGAGTTGCTAATCAGCCATATGGTCTTAATCTTCCACCATCCCTATTTTGTGATGTGTCTTTTGCTACATATTTATATGTACTAACCTCCATTTCTACCGTACCTATTCTGTTCCAGTGATGTTTGCTCCTCAATCACTGCTTTACTTACAGATGCTTTGTATTATATGTAGTATATATTAGAACTAGATATTTTCAAAATATTAAAGTATTCTTGCCTGTATTTTTTACCCATATGATCTTTAAGTAATTTTCTTCAAATTTAAGTACACTTCTTCCAACATAAACATTGCTATAGAATTTTTGTATTTTAATCAGAGCAGCTTTTGGATTTTCTAGATAGGAAACCACATCATTTATAAACAACATGTCTCTGCCTTTTCAATATTTATTACTTTTTTCATAGCTTATTACAATAGCAAGAACTGATAATGTAGCCTTGTATTGGGGTCTTTTGGTTTTGTTTGTTTCTAGAACCCACATCACATTGTTGGTGCCTCCTAACACAGTGAAGAACAAAAACTCCAAGACCTTCTTCACTGGAAATGCTATCATGCCAAACCCCTCATGCCCTATAAATATGTATCAAATTGCCTTTTTAAACAAATACAAGGCTTTGTTTCTCCCTTACTGGATTTCTGGAACCAGTTCTTCCAAAGTAGATACAGATATATAAATACCTCCCAAAGTTTGTTAAATTGGTCTGTTACAAACTTTAAAGTTTATAATCTTTCCTTGATTATTTCCTAGAAAGATTTAAAGTGAAGAAGCATTTATAAGAAAAAGATGACGATTCTTCATACCTTGCCCCCATTTTGCGTTTGAATTGTAACAAAGCTTGTAAAAGAACAGCCAGAGGACAAAAGCAAAGCTTCAAGGCCTCAGTTGTAGCCTCTTGAACCAAAGATGGCCAGTGATCATTGGAAATGTTAGCCTATAAAAATATAAGACAAATATTAACTCAAAGATTTGGCATATTTATTTGAAAAGTATTCAATTCGATTCTTTTTCTTTTTTTTTTTTTTTTTTGAGACGGAGTCTTGCTCTGTCACCCAGCCTGGAGTGCAGTGGCGCGATCTTGGCTCACTGCAAGCTCCGCCTCCCAGGTTCCCGCCATTCTCCTGCCTCAGCCTCCGGAGTAGCTGGGACTACACGCGCCCGCCACCACGCCCGGCTAATTTTTTTGTATTTTTAGTAGAGATGGGGTTTCACCATGTTAGCCAGGATGGTCTCGATCTCCTGACCTCGTGATCCGCCCACCTCGGCCTCCCAAAGTGCTGGGATTACAGGCGTGAGCCACCGCGCCCCGCCAACAATTCAATTCTTATTGAGTACCTATTTGAGCAAGTCACCATATAAATAATACAAAGAGTATAATTACTACAAAGAGATTTAAGATCTGATCCCTGCTCTAAAGGAGCTACAAAATGGGGTAGACTGGGATAAAGGAGGTTTTCAAAGAGGAGATATTTAAAAAACACTAAAATATTTGTTTAAAGAAAATGCACTATTATACTACATAGGTGAATAAAATCTATCAGTCTTGTGTCTACCAAATATACAAAACTCAATTTAACATAATTGATTCTTTAACTGGTAGTGATAAATATAGAGTTCTACATTTCAAAAATTATCTAAGGAGAGAGGAAAGGCTGAAATAAAGTATTTTAATAAATTCCCAATATAAAAAAGTACAAAACAGATCAGAGATAAAGGTATTAAATCAAAGTAATCAGTACTAAAAACTTTTTAAAAATTTTACTTTATGGCTAAGATATTAATGTATCTATATATTACTTGAGTTACAAGCTTTATTCTCATATTAGGTACTGACTCAGAAATAACAAAGGTAAGTATTTCTGAAGAAACAGTAACAAACTAAAGTGATGAACACTTTACTGAATTATGTAAAGAGAAAAAAATGCATTAAAAAGTTTCATTTAAAAAATCTCAAATTTTGACGAAGATTTCATAACCACAAGTATCTAAAATATGTATTTAATAAAGTCAATATAGTGAGTCAATATATATAGTCTATTTCAAACACTAAATTATATAACAAAAATTAGAGCAATTATCTCTGAGTGCACTATAGGCAATAGCAATTTGTATAATCAAGTAAGAGGAAGCTATAATGAATGTGAAAATAGACAATAGTGGTTATGATGCATCTTCTATAAATAGTGGCTACTTTGGGTACATCTGACAAAGAAAGTAAGGCAAAGCACATTCTAATACAATTATTCTTAACATCTTATTAAAAACCAGTAACATAAAACTCTCACTGGATGCTTTTAATAATATACTCTCTAAATTCTATGAAATCATATAAAACACTCTGTAAAGTTAGCCCAAAGATGACTTTGTAAGGAAAAAGTTACTATATATACCTGGCATATTAAACAAAGTGATCAGAATGCACTTCTATTTTCTTTTCCTACTACCTGTTCAACATTTATTTGAGAGATACTTTTTCTGTGTCCCTGGATGTAAATTACATTAGGCCCCATGAGTCTTATTCCATTTTTCTTACATTCATCCACAAATAGTCTCAATTAGAATGTCCTCTTTTTTTTTTCAACACTTCAGTCTTTGCTGAAAAGTAATATTTGCACATACTTCCCTGCCCCGCCCCAATTCCCCTCAGCTCCCAGCATAGAGTATGGTTACAGGCAGTAGCGGGTGGCTGGTTCCTTTTCCCTAGTACTCCCAACTCCTGTGGCTAATTGTAGCTTCAGGACCCTACTGAAATACTAGAAATTTGCATTTAACTGGTGCCATTGTAAGGTGGTGCCAAGCTCTCCAGGGTTGACAGATATTTAAAGCTCTTTTTCTCAACCTGGCTTTAGCAGAGACTCCCAACTTCATGGGTAGTCTCTCATCTGCAGGCCCAGCAACATAAGCTGTGGGGCCCAGTGCAAAATAAAGTGTAGGGCCCTTTGTTTAAAAATTATGAAGAGTTTCAAGATAGCAACTACAGAACATTAAATCAAGTATGATGCCCTGTGTAACTGTAGAGGCTGCAAGCCCATGAAGCCAGCCCTGCTCATCTGCAGTTCCACTAATCTAGCAAATGTATTCTATTCTTCTCACTCTCTCCACATCCTCTAGCAATGTGGAAACTTCAGATTCCTTTCTGCTGACATCCCATCATCCCTCTAGGTGGCCTTAGTGAACAGGATCTAGGATAACTCCTACACCAACCCACTCTCACCACTGGCATTGCTCATTTCTGGATCTAACAAACTCTGAGAGTGTTGCTAATTCTGTCTGTAACAACTCTCCTTCATTCCTTCCTCCCTATAGCACAAGGAGATACTCCTGCCTACCCTTGGGATTAATCTACTGTTGACCATTCTCTCCCAGAAACATGGGATCACTTTCTAAAACGCTAGCAACTCTCCTCTTCTCTGTCCTAACACCTAAGACTGAGTGCCACCGTCTCTGAAACATGTTAGATACCTGTTTATATGCTTCTAGACACATGCTTCCAGGACCCCGGAGGACACAGATTGAAGCCTCCCTCTCTCTGGTAGGACCCCCTTCCTCAACTTTGTGTGTATCTGTCTGTAGAAACATGCCAGGGGGAAAATGGGTGAGGTAACAGCCCTCTCCAAAGAAATGTCTTCACAAATCCTTCTCTAACTCCACTCTCCTGATGCCTTTTTTTTTTTTTTTTAAGTTTAACTTCAGATACAGAGGATACACGTGCAGGTTTGCTCCATGGGTATATTGCATCCAGTTAGGGAGCATAATACCCAACAGGTAGTTTATCAATCCCTGTCCCACTCCTTCACCCTCAGTGGTCCACAGTGTCTGTTGTTCCCATGTTTATGTTCACGTGTGCTCAATGTTTAGCTCCCACTTACAAGTGAGAACATGCAGTATTTGATTTTCTGTCCCTGTGTTAATTCACTTAGAATTATGGCCTTCAGTTCCATCCATGTTGCTGCAAGGGACATGATTTCGTTCTTTTTTTTATGGCTGTATAGTATTTCCATGGTGTATATGTACCACATTTTCTTTATCTAATCCACTATATGGCACCGAGGTTGATTCCATGTCTCTGCATTGTGAATAGTGCGGTGATAAACACATGAATGCATGTATCTTCATGGTATGATGATCTATTTTCCTTTGAGTGTATACTCAGTAATAGGATTGCTGGGTCAAATGGTAGCTTTAAGTTGAGATATCTACAAACTGCTTTCCACAGTGGCTGAACTAATTTACATCTCCACCAACAGTATATAAGCATTTAAGCATTCCCTTTTCTCTGCAGCTTCACCAGCACCTGTTATTTTTGTTGTTATTGTTTGTTTGTTTGTTTGAGACAGGGTCTCAAGCTCTGTGGCCCGGGAGAGAGTGAGAAGGCAAGATCTCAGCTCACTGCAGTCCCAACCTCCCAAGCTCAGGTGATTCTCCCACTTCTGCCTCCCAAGTAGCTGGGACTACAGGTGCATGCCACTACGCCTGGCTAATTTTTTCTGTAGAGATGGGGTTTTGCCAAGTTGTCCAGGCTGGTCTTGAACTCCTGGGCTCAAGTGATCCACCCGCTTTGGCCTCCCAAAGTGCTGGGATTACAGGCATAAGCCACCACATCCAGCTTGTTATTTTTTGACTTTTTAATAATAGCCATTCTGACTGGTGTGAAATGGTGTTTCAGCGTGGTTTTTATTCGCATTTCTCTGATGATTAATAGGGATGAGCATTTTTTCATATGTTTGTTGGCCACTTATATGTCTTCTTTTGAGAAGTGTTTGTTAATGTCCTTTAACTGTTTGTTAATGGGGTTATGTTTCTTGCTTGCTGATTTACGTTCCTTATTGATTCTGGATATTAGACCTTTGTCAGATGCATAGTTTGTGAATATTTATTTCCCATACTGTAGGTTGTCTGTTTACTCTGTACATAGTTTGTTTTGCTGTGCAGAAGCTCTTTAATTAGGTCCCACTTTTCAATTTTTGTTTTTCTTGCAACTGCTTTTGGAGGCTTAGCCAAAAAATTCTTTGCCAAGGCCGATGTCAAAAAAGGTATTTCCTAGGTTTTCTTTTAGAATTTTAATAGTGTGAGGTCTTGCATTTAAATCTTTAATCCATCTTGAGTTAGTTTGTATATATGCTGAAAGCTAAGGGTCTAATTTCATTCTTCTGCAAATGACTAGCCAGTTGACCCAATGCAATTTATTGAATAGGGGAGTCCTTTCTCCATTGCTTCTTTTTGTCAGCCTTGTCAAAGATCAGATGGTTGTAGGTGTACAGCTTTATTTCTGAGTTTTCTATTCTATTCCATTGGTCGATGTGTCTGTTTTTGTACTAGTACCAATGAATTCCCTCAGTATTTGCTTGCCCTTCACTTATTTAGTTTAGTTTCGTGGGATATGAAATTCTCAGTCAGAATTTCTTTTCATTAAGGATGCTTCAAAACAAGAAAATAAAGAAAAGAAAAAAGAAAAAAAGGATGCTGAAAATAGGTGCCAAACTCTTCTGCTTCTAGCTCATAACATTTCTGCAGAGAGGTCTGCTGCTAGCCTGATGGGATTCCTCTGTATGTAATTTGACCCTCCTCTCTAGCTGCCTTTAAGACTTCTTCTTCTTTTGCATTCACCTTGGTAAATCTCATGCTATGTGCCCTGGGGATGATCATCTTGTACAGTACATAGCTGGGGTTTTCTGTATTTCTTGGATTTCTATGTCAACCTCTTTAGCAAATTTAGGAAAATTTTTGTGGACTAATATACATTTTCCAAGTTGCTCATCCTCTCTCAGGAATGCCAATGAGTTGTAGATTTGGTCTCTTTACATAATCCCATATTTCTCAGAGGTTTTGTTCATTTTAAAACATTCGCTTTTCATTATTTTTGTCTGACTGAATTGATTAAAAGAACCACTTTGTGAGCTCTGAAATTCTTTCCTCAGCTTGATGTATTCTTCTTTTAACGCTTCCAATTGTATTATGAAATTCTTGTAGTGAATTTTTCAGCTCTGGAAGTTCAGTTTGGTTCTTTCTTAGGATGACTATTTCACATTTCAGCTCTTGGATTATTTTACTGGATTCCTTGGATTGGGTTACAACTTTCCCCCAAATCTTGACAAGCTTCCTTGCCATCCAGATTCTGAATTCTATGTCTGCCATTTCAGTCACTTCAGATTGGTTAAGAACCATTGCTGGGGAACCAGTAGGCTACATTTGGAGGTACAGGGACACTCTGGCTGCTTGAATTGCCAGAGTTCTTGTGCTGATTCTTTCTCATCTGGGAGGGTTGGTGATATGGCTTGGATCTGTGTCCCAGCCCAAATCTCACGTTGAACTGTAATCCCCAATGTTGGAAGTGGGGCCTGGTGGGAGGTGATTGGATCATGGAGGCGGAGTTCTCATGAATAGTTTAGCACCATTCCCCCTTGGTACTATACACTGACTGAGTTCTCAAGAGATCTGGTTTTCAAAAGTTTGTGGTACATCCCCCCTCTCTCTCTTGCTCCTGCTCTGACCATGTAAGACGTGCCTGCTTCCCCTTTGCCTTCCACCATGATTGTAAGTTTCCTGAGGTCTCCCCAGAAGCAGAAGCCGCTATGCTTACCATACAGCCTGTGGAACTATGAGCCAATTAAAACTCTTCTGTTTATAAATGACCCTATCTCAGGTATTTCTTTATAGCAATGCAACAGACGAATACAGTTGGTGTTCCTTTAACTGTGGTATAAATTGAGTATAGTCAGTTGGCTTATTTCTGGATGCTTCCAAAGAGCCAGGGCTCTGTACAGGATCTTTATATGAAGGTGAATTCTTGCACTTGGTTTCACAGGCGTATACATTAGCAAGATAATTTTTGGTGTTGTAGTTTGGGCTGCAATCCAGTAGATAGATAGTGCATAAGAGTAACGGTGGGTAACTAGGCTAACACTTAGCCACATGGCTCTTCTGTACTTCTTCACATTCACAGGCATGCTCTTCAGTGGCGATGGCGGGGACAGGATAGAAAGGACCCCCTCACCAGCTCTGCTCCAGGGCCTTAGGGGAAGCCCCCTCTGATCATTCACTCCATGCCCACATTACTTTTGTTAGGTGATTTGGGTTGCGGGGTCCCCTTGTGCAGGGACTATGACAGGGAGATATGCCAAAACTTTTCTGGACTGGCCCTGCAAAGGGAGGCATGCCCCACTCTTGTCCTTGCCCAGGAACCCATGCATCTCACCCCTCTTAGCTCTTGAGGGTAGGGGCTCCTCCCCAACTCAAGTGCCAGCCACAGATCTCAGCTCTGTACTCCTAAGTTGAATGCCGCAGCCCTGGGGGCACTGGAATGTCCCATGGCTCAAGGCTGAGTTCAGGTTATACTGGAGGATTCTATATGCTACAGCAATCTATCTTGATCTGATATCTCACTTTGGAATCTGATATCTAGTATCTTAGCCAACTTGTCAATTTTACATCCAGATCACATATTATCACATACAATAAAACTTTCAAATAAAGACTTTTATAAATGTCTTATTTTAATATATCCATCCTCCCCATACTGCCAGCTGTTTACCATAGAAATATGGCATACCTTTTATTCCTTTATAATTATTGGATGTCAAATGTTTTTTCAAGAACAAATTGGATTGATAGCACTTTAAGGTTTACAAAGGCACGTGTAAACATTCCTTCATTATTCAAACAATGCCACAAGAAGGTAAAATAGGTATTCTGATCTCCACTACTAAGGGCTTTAAACAGTTTAACTGGCTGACGGTTTCACAGGTAGTAAATGGCAGAACCAGAACATGGGCTCTTAGAGAAAATACTTCCGTGGTGTAGTACAGGTAAAGGTGGGGTGGGGGATTCGGGGGGACAGGTATACATGGGTATTACTGAACTGCAAGCTAATTTCTTCATCTGTCAGATAGGGTTATTGTGATTATTAAATAAGTTAATAAGAGTAAAGCACTTATAACAGAACCTAGAGCAGACTAAGTGCTATAGTTCGCTATTATTAAAACTATTATTAATTTGTTCTATTCCAGGTCAGATTTAATTTCCCAGCATTAATAAAAATCAATAAATAATACTGAAAAGTAACAAGTAATAAGTTATGCTAAAAGAGTGTCTACTTCTCCAGTTCACAAATTGAAGGGCATGTTATAGGTACTATGTGCAGCTTCTGTGGCTCACCAGTTACCAAGGTCAAAGACCTTTGCTATATACAAATATGGGGCAAACAAAACAAAATAGTGAACTACAATTAGTTGGCCACATTATTATTATTTGTCCATTCATTCAAAACTATTTATAGAGAACCCCCTATGCACAAGGCAGACTGACAGAGCAAGGAAGCAAAAATGAACAGAAATAGCCCCTGACATAAGAATCTCTTAAATGTGCTCTACAGTAATGGCACCAAAGCCAAAAAAAAGGCCTAATTCTACATTTCATTATCAAATGCCTAGTTAAAGTGAATAACTAACATTCTCATGGATTACTATGGTAAAAACAAGAGTTACTTTAGGGCTGTCTAGGATAATTTCTTCTAACCATGTCAAACCAAAAGAATAACAATTTAACTTTTAATTACAAAATAATAAGGAACGACAAAAAAATCCAAACACTATCAAAAGATATAAAATGAAAAATTCTCCTCTACCATCCTTTAAAACCCCCAGTCCCCTTCTCCAAATAACTGCCATTATATTTCTTATATATGTTTCCATATAATTATATCTTCGTGCTTTAAGCATATGCACAAACACCCATGGTGTATTTAGAGATATACATTCTTAAAAATTCATACCACATATATGAACACTCCATTAGAATTATATCATACATCCTGCTCTGCAGTTTGCCCTCACTCCCACTTAAACATGTATCTTGACAAATTTTCCCTACCAGCATGTAAAACTTTCAGATTCATATACGTAAACTGGTATCAGAAAATAGCTTGTTAGGTCGTAAGTTACTAGAAATCCCTCTTAGAGAATGTTGAAATGAGAATGACCGAAATGTTCACTATTAACATTTTTGTCACAGTTGAGTAGTTAAATTTAATTCCAATACAATTTGTTTCACCAAGAAACAAAAATGTATATCCTAATATAACTCAACTTTTAAAACTGTAATCTTTTTTCCCCAAACATCGACAATATTCTGCTGTAGTCTATAGATTTATGTTGCTCTATGTCCATCACAAACCCAAAATACAAAGTGTATCAAGAAGCCACACTAGAAGACAATGAAACAACAGGACTTCAATTGAATATTACTATGTAAAAAGCCTTCACGTCAAAGAAAGATAAAAAATCAATTTTTCATGATCATAATTATAACATGATCTTACCATACAGACTTTTAATGCAAGTAGTGCTAGTCTCAACAGACTTGAGAGCTTCCCACTCCAACTGCCCTGTTGGGATGCCACTTGTAGACTCTTTCTGTAACACATCTCTGCAGCTCTCATCATTCCTTGGGATTGATACACATGTGCCAGCCACTAAGAAACAAAAAAGGAGAAGGAGGCAAAGGATTTTAGTTTACTATGCAGTCTGTTACCCCTACTTCCAATAAATTCAGTAAACTTTGTCGTAGTAAAAATGTTTTTAGTTATTGTAAGTTCTGTGCCCAAAAAACAATTACAGGTCAAAAAAGGGCTGTCATATTGTCAATTCTTTTAACAACAGCTGCCTATTAGCAAATTGACTCCAGCAATATATAAAAACAATAATATACAATGATCAACTAGGGCTTATTCTAAGAATGCAAAGTTGGCTTAATATATGAGAATCAATGTAATCTACCACATTAACAGAATAAAGAAAAAGATTAATAGATGCCATTAAAAAAGCTTTAATAAAATTCAAGACCCATTATTTTTTAAGAAAAAATTCTCTTAGCATATTCAAAGTAGAATCTTCTTAATCTGATAAGGATATTTATAAAAACCTATAGCAAACACCATACTTAGTAATGAAATAGTCAATGCTTTCCACCTGAGGTAAGAAGAAGACAAGAATGTTTACTTATCACCACTTTTGACATTGTATTAAAGGTTCCAGACAGTACAATAAAGCAAAACAAACAAATCAACAAAAAACCTTAACATGTAAATATTGGGAAGAAAAAAGTAAAAGAGGCATAACTATATACAAAATCCAAAACCTTTCAAAGAATAAGTGAATTTAGCAAGGTGCTGGAAAGTCAACGTATAAAAATCAACTGAATTTTTAAATGTTTAGAGATGATTTAAACACACACACACAATGGAACAACAACAAAAAATACCAAATACCTAGAAATAAATTTAACACAAAAGTATAAAAGACCTGTAGGTTGAAAATTGCAAAACAATGCTGTGAGAAATTTCAAACTAAATTAAATAGAGGAATATACCACATTTGTGGACAGAAAATATTCAGTAGAGTATTACTTTGTCAATTGTCCCCAAATTAAACTATAGATTCTAAACAATCTCAATTAAGATCCCAGCAGAGCTTTGTTGGGTGAGAATTAACAATTTACAGTAGACACTCTCCTTAACTGTGGTTTCAGTTACCTGTGGTACAACACAATAAAATACTCTGAGAGCAAGAGGGAGACCACATTCATATAACTTTTATTATAATATAGTGCTATAACTTTTATTATTAGTTATTGTTGTTAATCTCTTATTGTGCCTAATTTATAAATTAAACTTTATCATAGGTATGTATGTATGTATAGGAAAAAACACTGTGTGTGTGTGTGTGTGTGTGTGTGTGTATGTGTGTATAGTTCATTACTATTTGCGGTTTCAGGCATCTACTAAGGGTGTTGGGACATCTCCCCTGCAGATAAGGTAGGACTACTGCATTTGGAAATGCAAAAGACCTAAGACAAACTTGAAGGAGAACAAAAAGTTGGAGGTTTTAATGTTACCACATATTAAGACTAATTATAAAGCTATACTCAAGAATAAAAAAACAAAAGATTAAAAAATAGACCACTGGAAAATAAGGAGGCCTGAAGACCCATACATACACAGCTGATTTATGACAAAGGCATCACTGTAATTCAATGGGGACTGAATAGTCTTTTCAAAGATTGGTACTATGTTAATTACGGGTAAAAATAAACCTCAACTCCTGCAATATTCACAAAGATTAATCCAGGATAAATTATAGACCTAAACATGAAAAGTAAAACAATAAAATTTCTAAAACAAAATATTAAAAAAAATTCATGAACCTAGAGTAAGCAAAAAGTTCTTAAATAGAATATCCCAATAAAGCATTAACCATAATCAGACTTCATTAGAATTAAGAACTATTCATCAAAAAATAACATTAATAAAGGCAGCCATAGGTGTAAGAAAATATTTTCAATAAAAATATCCAAAAATGTGCTCAGATTCAGGAAATATAATAAATTCCAATAATTCAGTAAGTAAAAAATGAAAAGTCCATTAAAAATTATGCAAAGCACTTTACACAGAGGATATCCAAAGGCTCAATAAGCATACGAAAAGTTGTTTGATGTCATTAGATATCAGGTAAACACAAGTTAAAATCACTACAATATATTATTACCTACATATTCACCAAAATGGGGGAAAAACACAACAATCTAGCAATATCAGCACCTGGAATGCTCATGCACTGCTGGTGCAAGTGTAAACTGGTATAACCATTTTAGATAACTCTTTGGCAGGATCTACTAAATTAACCATACATATACCCTATGTACCACCAAAAAGCATGACCAAGAATGGTCACAGCAGCATTATTCATGCTAGACAAAACCTGGAAACACCCAAATGCGCATCAACAGTAAAATGAATAAATATTATCGTATGTTCATAAAATGAAATGAAAAAAATTATGGCTACATGAAACCACCAAATGAATCTCACAGACATCCTGTTGAGTGAAAGTAACCAGATACAAAAGAGTACTACTCCATTGATATGAAGTTCAAAAACAGGAAAAACTAAATAGAAGTCAGAATAGAGGATTTCCTTGTTTTGGGGTGGGGGGAGTCAAGCAAGAAGATCAACTGACAGAGGCCTAGGGGAAGCAGTTGGGTTGCTAGAACTGTTCTGTATCTTGATATGGGAGGTGTTAAACAGGTATGTCATATATAGAGTAGTACTTTTAAGATTTTTACACTTTATTCCTTGTGAATTATATCACAATATAAAAGAAAACACACACATACACACACACATGCAGTCTCTTAAGACTTTACTTACTGATATGGTTTGGCTGTGTCCCCACCCAAATCTCATCTTGAATTCCCATGTGTTATGGGAGGGATCTGGTAGAAGGTAATTGAATCATGAGGGGAGGTCTTTCCTGTGCTGTTCTCATGATAGCGAATAAGTCTCACAAGATCTGATAGTTTTAAAAAGGGGAGTTTCCCTGCACAAGCTCTCTCTCTTGTCTGCCGCCATGTGAGACGTGCCTTCCTCCTTCCATCATGATTGTAAGGCCTCCCCAGCCACAGAGAACTGTAAGTCCATTAAACCTCTTTCTTCTGTAAATTGCCCAGTCTCGGGTGTCTTTATCAGCAGTGTGAAAATAGACTAATACACTTATGATATAATTTATCCTTCAATTTTTCCCTTTTAGTTTGACAATGTATTTCTCCCTTTGATAATGAATATGAAATCAACAACATCTAGTTGTTGATTAAGTATCTAAGGTCAGCTAGATGTTCTGAGGTCAACTAGATGTTGATCTTAAATCCTAAATCTCATACAGAAAACTTACTCTAAGAAAGGGGAAAAAAGAATTACAGTAAAAGGGAGGCTTAGTTTTCATAATCCAGTAATTTTATGCTAGATAATTTTTTCAAATTATCTAAAGCAGGGATATAAAAAAGCTGATATAATAAAAGATCAGAATAAAAAACAAATTATAGTAAGATAATAAGTGTCTATAAATCTATATCAAAAAGCCCTTTTGATACTTTCTCTGGGGCACAGAGAAAATATAATAAATTGTATAAAATAATTATGTGCTTCCTTGTATTTTAATATCAATAAGAACAAAGCACACAGTGATCATTGTGCATTTGTCACTGTGGATAACCAGAGCCACCTGAAAGAGCAGATGATCTGTTGATTCAAGCATCAATCCTGAAAATAATTATTTCTAAAAGCACTAAATACAGGTTATCTGTAAAGTAGCTAGGGAGAAACTATACATATCTCCTCTAAAAGCAGAGTTAAACACCATTATGATACCCTTATTATAAAATGTCTATAACATATCAACCCATATAAAAGACAGTATTTTCATCACTGTTTTAAAGTGAGAAAATTTAGAATCAATAACTTAAAAAGCTTTAAATCATCATTGTAGCAGATCCGAAACTAGTATTAAACTTCCTTAGTTCCTCTAACCACAATACCTTTTAGATCTTGAAACTAAAAGATAACATGGTGAGAGTGACAGCAAGCCAAATAAAAATGGAGCATAGCCCTGACATTAACTAATATTATGAAGTGTTTTAATTGAAGACTCAAGTAAGAAAGGAGAAAACTTACCTGCCAAGCTGGAACAGAGGTTGAGTTGGACATGACTGTTTTTTGTAGTTCTTCAAGTACAGCATCTGGGAGTGGCTTTTGTGACTCCAGGAGTGGTTTACACTGAACTTGTCTCAAAAGTAAGATAACGGCTGGCTGATCAGGGTTACTTTTTAAATTCTAGAAATCAAATCCCAAAGAGGAATACATCAAATAGGTTCTTAAGTGTTAAAAGTAAAAGGCATTATTCTCCAAGTTGGGAAAATAAAATTCTGAAGGTTTATACCTTTTCTTATTAAAGAGAAAACAACTGCAAAAATTAAATAAACAAAACAATGAACAGCCTGTAAATATCAAACTTTACATTTAAATAACCTTTAAAATCAGTAATGCTATTACTGTAGTCTACATGTATTTCCCTTTGACTTAGTTTACTCTTAAGTGATATCCTGAAAAATTTAGGTTCTAAATGTAAGTAAATAGTTGAACTAAGAAAATATAAATATAAAATTAAGTGGGAATGCTATCACTATTCCATACTGGAATAAACTATACTATGTAAGAAGAAAAGAGGCATACATTTTTTTCTTTCTTAACCTCTTAACAAAGGTATTCACTCTACATGTCTTTCTTCTAGCACAGCCTTTTCAAGTACTGCGAGTAAGTAAAATGACCTATTTTCCCCATTTCCTTAAGCTACTGTTTATATCTTAAAATAATTACCTACATACATACATAAATGTATTGTATATACTTATATTCTCTGTATGTGTATATATTTTTATATATATGAAGAATTTCTGTAAACAAGTCCTCCCACTATTGTTTCAAATATTTCTTTATTGCTTGTCCCTCAATAGCATACTTTTCTATTTTTTACTCATTAGATCTTAAATGTATTTCTAAAATTTATTTGATTGCTTTCTTCTAAGTAAGAGATTGCAACAACAAACCAACAAGGAAAGGTTCATTAGGCATCACTTATTCTATCAGAGGGCACATAGCAACTGTCAATTTAAGCTTAGTAAACACTTACTGTGTAATACCCTGTCCTGAACTTAGATGGAATTCCTTAAATAAAAGAAAAAATGTATCACTCTGCTTTTCATAGAATTTAAAAACCAAAGAAGTCTTCAAAAGTCCATTCTTCTTTCTCTGTAAAATGTATACTGATCTTTCCAAAAAAATTACACAACCTCCATGGTAAGCAATTATGAAATAAGATGTTTTCAGGAAAAGTCACGTTCAAAACTCTCTTTAACCATTACATTATTTCTAAGTGAGCTTTGGAAACTAATTCATTCTTTCAGTAAATATTTATTGAGCCCCTACTATGTTCTAGGCAAGGTAATACACATTTATTCACAGAGCCTGCAAGCATAGAGCCCTCCAATCCTGGCATGTAAAAACAGACTACTGAGTAGATTCCAGTCACCCACTTGACAATCTCCACAGTCATTCTACGTGATCCAGAACTTTGGAAAACTGAAGGGATACTGGAAAATATAGCATTAAGAAGGAATCAATCAGAAATCAAAGGAAAATACTGCCTCTCTAATGACACCCAAATAAAAAATTTTTTAAAGACCTATAATAAGAGCTTAAGTCCTAGAGTCAGACAAATGTGAGTTCAAATCACAACTCTATCCACTCCTAATTGTAAGTTCCTGTGCACATTACTTATCCTCTTTAAGTCTTAGTTTTTCTCATCTGTAAAAATGAGGATAATAATAAATACCTATATATAAGATTGTTGTGAAGTTCAAATACAAAATGCTAAATGCAGTGACTGGTTTGTGGCAAGTACAGTAATCAATAAATTTTAGTTGTTATCATCATAATTGTCATCACCACCACTACCTGCTCTTTAAACAACATGCATTCCTCTTTTTTTTTTTTTTTTTTTTTTTTTTTCCAGACAGGATCTCGTTCTGTTGCCCAGGCTGGAGTGTAGTGGTGTGATCATGGCTCACTGCAACCTCAAATTCCTGGGCTCAAGCAATTCTCCTGCCTTAGCCTCTCGAGTAGCAAGAACTACAGGCATGTGTCACCAGGACCGGTTACTTTTTTAATTTTTTGTAGAGACAGCCTCTCGCTATGTTGCCTAGTCGTCTCAAACTCGTGGCCTCAAGTGATCCTCCCATCTCAGTCTCCCAAAGTGCCAGGAATACAGGAGTGAGCCACCACATCTAGCCTCATACATTCCATTTTTGAAGTTATTTTCCCAGTAAGATAAGAATCCATGAGTTTCAATGCACATTCCATAAAATACCTTTGTGCAGAGAGTTTCAGCTTCAGATATTCTTCCTGTGTCTATTAGACCAGTGACAGCTTGTGACAGAGACCACTTTTCAAGAGACTGGTTGTAATTTTCAAAGAATTTTTTGTCTTTAACTGTAAACAAAAAATGTCAATGTTACTTTCTTTTGCAATTTATAATGTGTTCTTAGAGGAGTAACTGGTTGCTAAAAAAATTACCGTTAGACTTATCATCCATACACAGTTTTTCAAAGTTACATGTGCCACATGTACCATAGACTATCCTGACAAGTGGCAGGTTTCTGAAAAGTTTCATGGCAGGAGTATTTGTGGCTAAATAACTCAAAGCCTCATATAATTGTGACTTCTAAAGAAACAATAAAATAATTTGCTGAAAACATGTAAAGATTTACTGTGATATAATTGATGTAAAATAAGCTGCACATTTTCAAACTATACAATCTGATGATATTTGACATGTATATCAGTGAAACCACAATCATGATAATGAACATATTCAGCATTATCAAAATTTTCCTCTTGTCCCTTTGTAACCACTTTTGTCCCCAACCTACTCCATCCTCCCTTAGCCTCTGTCCCCAGTCAGCTCCTAATCTGTTTTCTGTCACACAGGCCAATTTGCATTTCCACAAATTTCATATAAGTGGAATCATATAGTATAAACTCTTTGGCATCTTTCACAGGTGCTAATATGGCAAATTATATTCATTTTCAAATGGTACATCAACCTTGCATTCCTGGGATAAACCATAATTGATCATAATATATTATTATCATTTTTATGTATTGCTGGATTTGAATTGGTGAAGTTTTGTTATGAATTTCTCCATCTACCTTCACAAGCAACGTTGTTCTTTGCCTGGTTTGGGTATTAGGGTAATGCTGGCCTCACAGAAGATGTCAGAAGTGTTACTATCTTAGATTTTCTGAAAGAATTTGAGTAGAATGGGTATTATTTTTCCTTAAATATTTGGTAAATTAACTAGTAAGTGAATTTAAGATAGCTATTCAAGATAGCTGATTAGATGCATTTGGTGCTTGCCTCATCCATGGAAAGGAACCAAATAGCAAGTAGATAATCACACTTCAGATATATTATCTAAGAAAGCACACTGGACCTCAACAGAAAAGTGACAGGAAACACCAAAAGCAAGGAAGGAGAGGGGAGTGAGGTCGTCTTCTCAGCTGGGATCAGCTGGGAGCCTAGAAAGGCTCCTGAATGCAGGGAAAGGATAGGAAAGAGACCCCTAACAGTTTACATTCCTACCATGGACTCTTGATAATTCTAGCCATAAGACAACCTCGTGACCCTTGCAGGCCCTAAAACTAATATAGGGAGTACATAATAATGGCATTGGTCCAAAGTGGGAGCTCACGCTGAGTCCCACAAACCCCTGAGTCCTAAGCAGCTAGAGTGAGGCACTATTTTGAGAGCCCAGCCCTCTACCAGGCTGTGTCTTGCCATGCAGCCCAACAGCCCCTGTATCTCCACAGTCCTGGAGCCCCACTGATATTCCTTGCCCACAGCCACTGCTGCTGGAGCTGAGGTGAGAGCCACTGTCAACCACCATGAGCTGCTGGTAAGGAGCAGCCATGCATCTTCAAGTGCCCTGAGAACAAATTCCACTGCCCTGCAGCTACCACTGCATTGGAATACAGTAGAGCTGAGGCATGACTGAAGCCTGCAACCCTATGGCTGCTCACACTGAAAGCAACCCCACCCTACCTAGTAGCAGGGTCACAGTGCAGCAGCTGCTGCTCCCAACAAAGCATTTGCTGGCAGCCCGGCATCACTCTGCCCCTGCCTATCACAGCCAGGGCCCGCATGCACCACCAGGGAACCTAAGGACAGTCTACCTGGCCTGGCTCCATTCCCCAGAGTACCCAAGCATACCCTCCTGGGGCCTGGGGATTGCCCAGCTCAGACCACCACCATTAGCATTTGAGCACTCCTCTGGGGTCTGAGGCTGGGCCCATCCAATCTGCCACTAACACCGCAGCTGGCACTCACTTACATGTATCACATTGTTGGCCTGGAGACTGGTGTGCTCAGTCCATTGCAGCCACCATCAATGCCAGTATGGACTGCTTGGGTCCCAGAGGGTTGGTCCCACTGCCACTACCACCACCCACACCACGTGTGCTGCCCAGGGACTCAAGAACACACCCACCTACCCAGCCGAATTGTGATGGTTAATACTGAGTGTCAACTTGACTGGACTGAAGGATACAAAGTATTAATCCTGGGTGTGTCTGTGCGGGTGTTGCCAAAAGAGAATAACATGTGAGTCAGTGGGCTGAGGAAGGCAGATCCACCCTTAATCTGGTGGGCACAATCTAATCAGCTTCCAGCAAATATAAAGCAAGCAGAAAAACACGAAAAAGTGAGACCGGCCTAGCCTCCCACCCTACATCTTTCTCCCATGCTGGATGCTTCCTGCCCTCAAACATCAGACTTCAAGTTTTTCAGTGTGGGGGCTGGGACTGGCTCTCCTTGCTCCTCAGCTTGCAAACAGCCTGTTGTGGGACCTTGTGATCCTGTAAGTTAATACTTAATGAACTCCCCATATATATATCTCCTATTAGTTCTGTCCCTCTAGGAGAACCCTAATACACCAATGCTGCCATTCCTGGAACCTGGGCAATCCATCTAATAGAGGCACAAGAATGGGCCTGTCTAAACCCACTAACACCAGGACATTGCTCTGGCATCCAAGGACAGACAAGCTTAGCCAACTGCTGCCACCACTAGGACCCAAAGACTGGCCTATCTGGCATCCCAGGCCCCACCATAACTTCACCAAGCCTCCACTAACAAGTACATCCTAATAAACCAAAGAAATCACAAATATCACTGATGCTGTCTACAGCCAAAGAAATCAGAGACTACATTCAGTATCAAAGCCAAAGTGACCTATCCAAACAACACCATGGATACGTCTTCAGGAAAAAGTGCTCCCCTACGAAAGAAAATTCCAAAATTGGAAGTGACTGTTAGACTAGATATGCATATATCAATGTAAGGACAAAGGAAACAAGAAAAAGCAAGGAAATATGACACTTCCAAAGGAACATAATAATTCTACAGCAACAGATCTCAATCAAAAAGAAATTTATGAAATCCTAGGGGAAAAATTCAAAATATTGATAATAAAGCAGCTCAGTAAGATACAAGAGAATACTAAAAACCAGTACAAAGAAATTAGAAAAAGCAATTTAGGACACTAATGAAAAATTTACCAAACAGATGGATATCATAAGAAATAACCAAACAGAAATTCTAGAAATGAAGAATTCATTGAATGAAATACAAAATATATCTGAAAGCTTCAACAACAGACTAGATCAAGCAGAAGAGCCTCAGAACTTGAAGACAGATCTTTTCAAATAACCTAGTGAGACAAAAATGTAAAAGAATAAGCAAAGCCTACATGACATATGGAACACCATAAAACACCCAAATATTTAAATTTTCAGTGTCCTAGAAGGCAAAAAGAAAACACAATTATATTGTTTAAAAAACTATTTAACAAAATAATAGATGAAAATATCCCAATTCTAGCAAGAGATTTAGACATCTGAAAACATGAGGAGGCTTAGAGATGCACAAATATTTACAATTCCAAAAGATGTTCTCCATGGCACACTATAGGTAACCCATCAAAAGTCAAAGGCAGAGAATACTAAAAACATAAAGAGAAAAGCATACTACTCATAAATGAACACCCATCAGACTAACAGCAGATCTGTCAGCAGAAATCTTACAGGCCAGTAGAGAATAAGATAATATACCCAAACTGCTGAAAAGAAAAAAAAACTGTCAGCCAAGGACACTATACCCAGCAAAGTTATTCTTCATAAATGAGGGGAAAATAAAGTTTTCCCAGACAAGTAAAAGTTGAATATCACCACTAGACCAGTCCTACAAGAAATGCTCAATTGAATCTAAACCTAAAAGAGAACAGACAACATTTACCATCATGAAAACACACAAAAGTAAAAACTCACTGGTAAAGCAAACATACAAAAGAGGAAGAGAAAGAACACAAATGGTACAACTACAGAAAAGCACCAAAATACAATAACACACAACAAAGAGAGAAAGAAATAAAGAATATACCAAAAAAAAAATCAACTAATTAAACAACAGAAATAAGGCAACACACATCAATGATAACCTTGAATGTAAATGAATTAAACTTTCCGTTGAAAATATATGGATTAGCTGAATGGATTAAAAAAAATTACCCAACATATGCTGCATACAAGAAACTAGTCTCACCTATTACAACACATATAGGCTGGATGTGGTGGCTCACACCTGTAATCCCAATACTTTAGGAGGCCAAAACATGAGGACTGCTTGAGCCTTGGAGTTTGAGACCAGCTTGAGCAACATAGCAAGACCTCATTTCTAAAATAAAAAATTAGTTGGGCATAGTGACTTGTACCTATGACTTGGGAGGCTGAGGCAGGAGTATTACTTGAGCCCAGGAGTTTGAGGTCAGTCTGGGCAACACAGCAAGACCTCATCTCATAAAAAAAAAAAAAAAAAACTAAAATAATGATAGCAACAATGTATTTGATTATGTGTGCTTACGTGTGTGTGGATGTATACAGACTCGTATGCTTATGTGTAAGCAAAAGAGCAATGACATAAAGGACAATAATTAGGATTGTTTTACTATAAGGACTTGCACTATCCATAAAGCAGTATAGTGTTAGTTGAAAATGGAGTTGGATTAATTCTAAATGTATATTGCAACCAGTAAAAAAAAAAAAAAAAAAGTAGAAAAGGAAATACAACTGACATGCTAACAAAGAAGAGAAAATAGCATCAAATAAAATGCACAATTAAAACTACAAAACACAGAAAAATAGTTGGACAAAAATGGAAACAAAAAACAAAGGCAACAAATAGAAAGTGGTAAAATATATGATAGATACTAAACCAATTATATCAACAATCACTTCAAACACCTATAGTCTAAACATAACCAATGAAAGACAAGAGATTGTCAATGTGGATAAAAAATAAAAATAGGTAGATTGTTGTTTCTTTTAATCTGAAGAGCATGGCTTCAAAATAACTATGTTATAGGTATTTCTGAATTACCACTTAATAAATTCATTTTATTAAAATATTTCAATCTAATATAATCTAATACCATTAAACAAAAGCCTACTTTTCTTAATTTGCCCTAGTAGTCAAAAGACAGGCAGTAATGATGCTTAACATTTACTAAAAAATGATTAATAACCTAAAATTAATTCAGTGAAAAGCTAATGTCCCAAGACAAAAGTAGGCTAATCTATTTATTAACTTAAGTAGGTTAATCTATGTCACTTTTCAGTGAAGAAATTTATAAATTTACAAAACAATGTTAACTAAATCTGATTAGATTAACAGCTTATTCTGACCAAGACTCCCAGGAGGAATCATGGGACAATTTCAATGCTGGCTTCAGTAAAGGACTCTTTCCAGGTCACCTTTATCCTAAAATGCCGGTAAAGTCTCAAAGTAAGTAAATGCTACAAAACAAAGATTTCAGCTAACAGAACCCATTGGGCTTTTAAGCTATCTGGAAGAGAAAATACATATGCTTATCACACTTCTGTACAAACATTTTACTATGGATTTTTAATGAATATATATATACATTATTTAAATATATATATTCATTAAATAATGTATATATATTCATAAAAAATATATATATATATATTTTTTTGAGACGGAGTCTCACTCTGTCACCCAGGCTGGAGTGCGATGGCGCAATTTCGGCTCATTGCAAGCTCCGCCCCCCGGGTTCATGCCATTCTCCTGCCTCAGCCTCCAGAGTAGCTAGGACTATAGGTGCCCGCCAGCACGCTCAGCTAATTTTTTGTATTTTTTAGTAGAGATGGGGTTTCACCATGTTAGCGAGGATGGTCTCGATCTCCTGACCTCGTGATCTGCCCATCTCGGCCTCCCAAAGTGCTGGGATTACAGGCGTGAGCCACCATGCCCGGCCTAATGAATATATTTTTTATAACAACATATGCTGAAGCCGTTTGTATTCTGGATTTAACCATTCAAGAAATCTGAATTAAATCATGTATAAAGATGCTTTTTAAAACTTACTTGAAGCAGAAACAGCAGATAACAGTGCCAAGTATAAATCTATCCTCTTTGGCTGAGTGTTGTTCACTAAGGCCAGTTTATCATCAGCGTGACAGGCTGCCATTAGCCCAGCCCAGATAGCAGGATCACCTGAAAACAGGAAATACACAGTGATAAGTCTTGTTAAAATCAACATGTTGCTTAAAAACTATCAAAAATGAGATTAAGAGTTTACAAGTTAAAAAAAAATTGTATCTAAAAAAAAATTTCACTTTCTCAAAGGAAAATTAAATTGCACTTGTTTTCAGAGACACATTGCTACATTCATCTTTCCAGATTTGCCAATTTTTCCAAACATATCAGAGGATGATAAACATCCTATTAAGCTGTTCATCCATGGCTGGTTAGCTCAGCTGCCTAGAGTGCTGTATTACTGTGGAAAGGGCAATTAGATTCACTTTCACTGGACACCAAGGACAAGTCTCACTCATCTTCATGACTTAGTAGTTGCTGTTTTAAAGACTCAGTCCTAGACAAGGAAGATAACACAATTTTTCGGTTCTTAAGAAAAGTTTAAGCCAAAGGAAAGGCTCAAGATTTTAATTATATTCTAATAGGCAAGCAGAAAAGTCACTTCATCATTCCAAGTGAAGCATTTATATGACTATCTATCCCTCATTCATTTGATCTTTTCTTCTTTCCTTCATCCTTCACAGCAGCTTCAGGGTAGGGAGAAGGAGAAAAGTCCAACAGCAGTGAGTTGGAAGGGAACTTTTTATGCATAGAAAAGATTATGCATAATGACTTCTCTTTTTAAGAAAGCTGTGAAAAAAAGAAACGTGAAGGGAATATGGAATTTAGAAGTTTTTTCTTTTCATTTGTTTGGTCATTTATTTTTATAAATCTTATTTTGCCGTTTACTTCAACAAGTTAATATTTTAGTCCTGCTACTCTTAAAAAAACAAATGAATGCTTTTAACATCTCACAAGGGGGTGCTAGTTAACAATATAGTCACTTGATCATACTTATTAGCTTTAGTTTTCTATTTTTTCTTATCTGACCACCCCACCCAATATATGTTTCTTATCATATATCTGAAATATATATCTACTTCAGTTATAGGTGACCAGTATTATTGCTAAAAGTACAAAAATCAACAAAATTACAAGAATCATTAAAATCTTATGCAGATCAAATACTTTTACAAAAAGTTAAATGCATACCTCCATATTATGAAACAATTTCTGCTCCAAATAATAACTACCTTATTTTAAGGAACACAGACATCATCAAATTCCAGAATAAACAAATGGGGACTATTTCCTAGAATTTATGATGAAATCTGATTACTATATAAAGAAAGGCACATGACAGCCTTAGATCTGGGTTTCAGGTCTAGCCATGCCACTAATTAATGTGTGGTAGTTCTTCCTTTAGGATTCATTTTCCTATAAAACAAGACAACTAAACTAGATAATAGCTGAGGTGCCATAGGGTCTTAAATTCTATGATTCCAACTGAAGTGGACTCAATCTCTGAATATTAACTTAATCCTAAGATTAAGGGGATAGCTACTTTAGGGATCTTACAGTATTGTATAGTTTGCATTTCTGATTGGAGAATGGACAATAGCTGGCAGCAATTTCTTCTATCACAACACAAAATAATTACTGTTTCCATGAACTCTTCCATAGATAACCAGCAACCCAAATTCCCTATAAAGTGACTCTAAGATAATATATAAACTACAAACCTAAAAATTTTAAAATATAGCTTGCTAAAGATAACTTTTAGTATCACAGAAGCACTAATCGAGCAGAAATTGGATTTTTTTCCATTCAGTTCTAAATTCTTGGAATTATCTTTAAATTCCTGACAAGACTCCCTGGAATAGCATCTATCAAAACTGTGCTTTGTTCATCTAAAGATCTACAAGGACTAAGTGTACAGCCACTACACATAACTACAGTTATATTCATTTTCACTGGACTCGAAGGACAAGTCTCAAACAGGCACTCATCTTTGCCACTCAGTCACTGTTTTAGCATCTTATGTGATGTCTCTGCTTCCTTGAGTATGTATTTATCCAGATAATCTGGGAACATCAGAGATCATTAGAGAGGACCTAATCTGGGCAATCACACCTTTCTAAAGTTTATGTCCTTACACAATCAAAGGCTAATAGATCTTTTATCATTCTGGATCCACGATAAGAATTATTGAGAGTAAGTCTATCTAATATCTGCTTGAGAACTCTAAAAATAAAAAACCTACCAATATATATATAACATAGACAAATCAAAATGTTTAGTCGCTTTTTGTTTCTATGTCAAAATGAAAGAAAAGATAAACAACAGAATATTGACTTTTTTTACTTAGTTTACAAAATAATCCCTGAAATGTTAGCTATTTTGCCGCTTAATGAGGGTCTTTACAATTTATTGTGAAGATAACATTGAACTTGTTCTTGGTGTAATTTTTTTCCCAACAGTGCTTAGGCAAAAGCAATAGCATTCTGATCTAACCATCTGAAGAGTTAAAAGGGAATACATTTAATACATTATTTCATATTTAAAATAATATTATATTATGTAAAAATATACCTTATAACCCTATACTGCTAGACATTCCAGTCTTCTATGGCATTTTTCCAGTAGTGGTGATGGAACACGCTTAAGTAACATTCCTCAGTACCTTTGTGATCAACAGCCTACATATGACACAGTTAGCTCAGGTGAGGCCATAACTGTGGCATTTCTAACAGTTACCACACAAGATACATCCCCATCCTTCAAGAAGCTAACTACACATAAAAATATCTAAATATGTATGTTAAAAAATTTAGTAACTATAGGTAAAACTCTTTAAATCATATTGATGCAAAATGGAAATAAAACTGTTTCTTGAAAATATGTGTATAGTTCAGATTTTCAGTACCAGGTAATAAAGTATCATTAAGCAGACATTCCTTTAGGCCTCTTTCAATAATTGGTGCTCTCTTAATAATCAGTAGCCAAAAGCAGATAATCAAATGATATGCAAAATCTTGAAATATTTTCTTAAAATTCCCTTTTGCCTTATTTCATGGAAATATAAACTTTGCTCCTATAAATCACAAATAAATGCAAGATTGATAGAATCTAAATTCAAGAATATAAATGTACTGAATTATCACATGCACCTTGAAACTATGTAAATCTATAATCCATCAATTTAAAAAGTCATTTCTGATAGCATTATATATTGTATTAAACACTTACATAGTGCAAAATACTTTAATCACCCAAACTCCTGTTGTAGAAGATCTAAATTATGCACATTTTTGTCTGGTATACACAATGCCAATAAAATATATATTGTGTGCAAGATTTTTCCCCCACTTACAAAATATGTATTTAGAAAAAAAAAGAATTGGAATTAATGAAATAGATATTATATGCACCTGGAGAAATGAGAGCTGCCTTCTGAATGGTCTTTAGCGCAATATTTTTTTCATCTTCTGCTGAACTGCTTCCCATAGCCAACTGATTTACCGCAGTGTACAGTAATGCCTTCTAAATAAGAGAAAAGATGTTAGCCAATTTTCCTGATAGCTCCCTCTCTTTCAAACTGACTAAAAGACTCTATTTGATATGACATAATCCCTAAGACTATGAAAACTATTATTCTTTCATCAATATTATTTAATAAATTCAACATTTCCTTTGTACTAGGACAAACTAACCTTTCCATGATTTGAGTCCAGAATATGAGCCACATTTCCTGCTACAACACCTCCCTAGAACAGAAAATATTGATGATTTATACAAATGCAAAAACTTTCATGAAAAAGAAAAAATTAAGATTGATAAGACCTTTCCACTAAATCACTGGAAAGGTTCAGTTTTACCACATTCACAACTCCTAAACTTCCTAAAAGTATCAATTTATTATTGCTGTTTGAAAAGACTAATAATCTTGTGAAAGGAAATCTTTTCTACTATGACCAACTCTACTTTCAAAATATTCATTCGAAGGTTCAAAAGTTATATAATTTTACCAATGAAATGTATACATTTTCTAACAATATAAAATATAAAGACTGAGAGAGATCACAAAGATAAACTAACATGGCTTACTATATGAAAATACATAGTATTTTTAAAACTTACATACTCTAGTAAAATAAATAAAGTTCAAGGCACCGTGAAGCTCATCATTGCTTCAATAATCAACTCAATACTAAAAATAAGAAAAATACACGTAGCATCACAGTGTTTTCATTAGGTCAATTTGAAATCTATAACTTTAAATAATTGCAACTACTTCAAATGGCTGTTGAGATTATAAAAATCCTGATAGCTGACACATAATAAAGCACTTTATTCAGGTAATTTTGGAGTTGAGTAACAATGGTCTTCCAGGTCCTTTGAGCCAACTTACTCACTAAAAATAACTAAAAATATGAAATAAAACCCTGCTGATCAAACTGTGGCTTGTGCATCTGCAGCGTCCACACTCTCTAAGAGGTTGTTAGATGTGCAGAATATTGGGTCCCATCTCAAGCCTACAGAATTAGAAGCTGCATTTTCACAAGATCACCAGGTGACTTCAGTTGCACATTAAAGTTTGAAAAGCACTGAGATAAAAGATTTTAAAAACATATTCTTAAAAGCACTGAAAAATTGACAAGATATTAAGGACTTACCAGGCCAAAACTGAAAGGGAAAACTGGAATTCAGAGAGACAAGTGAGCAAGGAAGCCGCTTCTGCCATTTGCAAATGCTAACAATTTCTTTCTTTTTTTTTTTTTTTAATAGATGGAGTCTTGCCCTGTCACCCAGGCTGGAGTGCGGTGGCACGATCTCGGCTCACTGCAACCTCCGCCTCCCGGGTTCAAGTGATTCTTCTGCCTCAGCCTCCCGAGTAGCTGGGACTACAGGCGTGCGCCACCACGCCCAGCTAATTTTTGTATTTTTAGTAGAGATGGGGTTTTACCATGTTAGCCAGGCTGGTCATGAACTCCTGACCTCAGGTAATCCGCCCTCCTTGGCCTTCCAAAGTGCTGGGATCATAGCCATGAGCCACCGTGCCTGGCCCAAATGCTAACAAATTTTAATTTTAATCCTGAAGGATGTATGGGCTAGTAGGACAAAAATTAAGGCCCAGGTTAACACAAGGAGGGGAGTATAGAGGAGACCTACATCAGAATAAGCTGAGACCCCAACAGGCCACACCCTAAGGTTCAAGGTGAATCGGAATTACTCCAGGTCTCAAGAACTAGCAACCCAAGCACAAAGTAGCCTGCTTTGTCCAAAAACCCCAAGTTCTAAACTTTGTATAACGTAGTCCCAGATTGATGGACCTCCCAAGCACCCAGCAGAAGCAAGTACAAATTATTTCTGTAGAAAGGCACCTTAATTCTAGGCCTCAAATTATTCCTACAAATAATTTTCAAGTACACACAATTGGGTAAACAAAGAAACAAAGCCACCAACAATGAAAATCAGTAGGAATAAGGAACAAGACTCACAGACGTCAAACAAGTCTGTGGGTCTTGCAGACTTCAGATGTTGGAATCATTAGTCGTGGTAAGTGTTCAAAACATTAGCTATTACCATTATGTTTACCAACTAGTGAAGTGAACTATGAGAGGATATATTAACCACAGAAGCTAATAGAAGAATAGACTCCTGAAAATATCTGGATGCTACAAACTAAAATATAGTATATAATCCTTCATAGAGTGTCAGTGACTTCATATTTATAATTACATTTTTGTATATTAGCAGTGTTCTAGTTCTTACTGCCTTATCTTTAAGTTGATTTTAAATAAAATTATATTTTGGGATTCAAAAACACATAGCTAATGATTACTATACGGCAGTGTTACATTACTTTATCACATATCATTAACATAATCTGCATGTGTTCAAAGAGATCTTCATACTTCTTTGTAGCTCCCACTTCTTTGTACTTCTTTGTAGCTCCCACAACATCTAGAACAGTGCAACCGTACATGGAGAAAACTCAGTCTAGTATTCGTTGAATGACTAATGGAAAATTTAGTTAATAACAGAACTTTCTTCATTGTATAAATTATCTTGCAGAAGAATAATGCCATAGTTTAAAATTATCATATTTACCATATCACAAGTTATTTTATCTTTTTGCTAGAATTTGAAACATTACTTTACCTTTGCATTTCGTTGAGCATACTGTGCAACAACTCGAGACAACAGAGACCAAAGAGCAGGGTCACCAGGGTTGCTAAAGGAATCAAAAGTAGCAGGCTTAGGGACAAGTTACTTTAACCACAAAATGTACAAGCAACCAACAATTTATTAAGTTTAAAACCTTTCTTAATATCTAAAATAAGTTCATATTAATTGCGCATGTTTGGTTGAAAGTATTTTTAGAAAACATACTTTATATCACCTATATACACCAACAGTCTTTATGAAAATAAGAAGAAAAAAATCAACAATGGATGATTATAAAGTCATGAGATAATTAAGAAAAGTTAAGGAAATTTAACACACTGTGTTCAAGCACAGAGATTAAAAATTATAGGATAAGTAATACTGCATGGCAGGAATATGACTACTAATAAAAATGACATAAGGAATAAGCTTTATATTAAAATAACTAAAAAAAACCCCAGCAAAGATTGTTAATAAAAATGAACTCTAAAAGGAAAAGAGACTACAGACATGACACTTTACTGCTAAAAATAAAACATAATAATTAACCACTGCTACTAATGACAGCTTCCTTTTATTAAACTTTTGAAGAAATTAATGAATCTTTAAACGGCTGAAAATTACTAAAACCATCAATCTAGACAGTACCAGACAACAGACTAAGAATATTACAAACTTGGGAATTAAGAACTTTAATAGTAAAACAAAGTTTGGGCCTTAACCTGACTAAGGGCCAAATTTATCAATTGAATTAAAAAAACACAATCCTTATAGGTAAAATAATATATACAGTCAGTTACCTGGTCCTGTGTAAAATTTCATAATACCAGGGTTTGGTTTTCAAATGTATATTCTTACCTTATTTTATAGCATTAATAAAGTCCAAATGTCAAATGCAACCATATCAAGTATAATTAGGTTCCAAGTTCACAAATACAGAATTTACCTGTGAACAGCTTTAGATACTTGTTTTTGCACAGCCACACTGCGGCCTTGGAGTGCATAAATCGCTGATGTAAGAAGGCACCTCTGATAATTACTGTCTTTGTGTTTTATGTGCTTCAGTAACTCATTAAGTGCTGCTTTTGACAGTGTAGCATCCTGCATTGCCAACCCTAGAGCACACAGGGCTTGAAGGCTTTCTGTGGTTGGTTCCTTTAAGATAGAGCTGTAAAGGTATTTTAAAATTACCCATTAGTTAGTCTTTTTTTTTTTTTTTTTTTTTTTTTTTTTTTGAGACGGAGTCTCGCTCTGTCGCCCAGCCTGGAGTGCAGTGGCACCATCTCGGCTCACTGCAAGCTCTGCCTCCCAGGTTCACGCCATTCTCCTGCCTCAGCCTCCCGAGTAGCTGGGACTACAGGCGCCCGCCATCACGCCCGGCTAAATTTTTGTATTTTTAGTAGAGACGGGGTTTCACCATGTTAGCTAGGATGGTCTCGATCTCCTGACCTCGTAATCCGCCCATCTCGGCCTCCCAAAGTGCTGGGATTACAGACGTGAGCCACCGCGCCCAGCCTATGACTAAAGTAGTCTTTATCTGTAACTATTAAAACATTATTTAGTATAAAAAGCAATTTACGTAAAGAGTCACCAAACTAAACTCAACTTTAAGATTAATATGAAAGCAAATTTCTTGGTGGTTAAGAGATAGCAATTTCCCTGACTGAAGCAGTTAAAAGCATCAATGACTTTTCACAGACCAACAAAAGCCAAACTTATTTTCTGGTCATTACACCTAAGTGATATGGTTTGGACCTGTGTCTCCGCCCAAATTCCATGTTGAATTGTAATCCCCAGTGTTGGCGGTGGGTCTAGTGGGAGGTGATTGGATCATGAGGCAGAGTTCTCATGAATGGTTTAGCACCACCTCCATTTGGTACTGTATAGTGAATTCTCACGTGATCTGGTTGTTTATAAGTGTGCAGCACTTTTCTCTTCCTCCTGCTCTGGCCATGTAAAACATCCCTGCTTCCCCTTCACTTCCTGTCATGATTGTAAGTTTCCTGAGGCCGCCCCAGAAGCAATGCTGCCATACTTCCTGTACAGCCTGCAGAACCTTGAGCCAATTTAACCTCTTTTCTCTGTAAATTACCCAGTCTCAGGTATTTCTTATAGCAGTGTGAGAACTAATACACTAAGTTTTAGAAACAAATATAAATTAGCTTCTTTGAGTTTCAGCTCCAGGTAAGTAATTAGCACAATTTTGCTAAAATGTTGAGTTCCAATAAAATCTTAGAAGGTATAAATAATAAAAAAAACTCTTCAATTAAAATATGATTTTTATCTTTCTGATAAAGATTTGTCCTATTTGCTCTATGGTATTGAAACCAGCACTTTACATAATAAGTACAAATTGTCTCTATATCCACTATACTCCAAACGAGTATTTTTATAATTTAAGGATAATTTACATTTTATAGGTAAACATCTAGCATTTTTTTTCCTCTTTCAACTATAAAATCTGACTTAGCCTTATGGAGGAAAATTCATTAATGTTTAGGAATCCCAGTTAATTTAAATAAAGAAAATCTTAGCTCTCCACTAACAACCAAACTTATAAGAATTATTATGAATTTTATACTGTAATAAAAATAAAGGAATTTTTTTAAAAACTTTTTTTTTTTTACTTAAGTAGTTTTATTTTATGTGCAAATAATGAACAGATGTTGTACCCATAAATTCTACTTTCCAAAAACAGGAGCTTTTTAAAAGAAAACCACATAATAACTTTTAAAAGGCGCTGGGATTCCTCTGCTTCTAGATCATTGCTAGGCTAGAAAAATAAAGTTTGCTGTACCAGGAATCACAAGTTAGAACTGAGTATTCTCCAAAGCAGAAATTCTAGAGTGTAGTATCACTAGAGACAAAGACTATTTGGTTTTCATCCCTAAATTCCTACCAGAAGGGTTAAACCAGGTCAAAACAGTCCAGCATAATTAGGCTTCATCATACAATGTCATTATGCTCTTCTAAGATGCAAATAAACCAAAACAGGAAATACTAAAATCAAAATAATACCTGACACTGTCATACAAATCGTTAGTTCCTTGTTGTATCCCGCCTTCTATAACATTAATAAAGGGAATATTTTACTCAAAGAACATTTTATTTTATACATCACTAACCATGAATTTTTGCCATTAGTTATTATACAAATGCTGCCTAGTGCCATTATCCAAACGGCATAACCATTTTACGTCCACAATTCACTTCTATAGTTATAAGTAGAATTTTCATGATTTATATAAGTACATCTATCGGTGAAGATTTAACACTGAGATACAATCTAACATCCGTAATATCTGATGTTTTGTAGATGGCAATGTAGGAAAGATATATTTTAATCACTTTTCATTTAAATGACCTTATATAACAAATTAATAATTTAGCAGGTCTAAGTTTTAAACAATGCTCACTGAAATATAACAGAAATATTTATAACATTATAAAATGTCACATATCTACCATTACGTCTTTGGACTATTTTTGGAAGGGGGAAATTAAAAGTTTTGTACTTCATTTTGACAAACAGGTATCAAATCATGAATTTTCTGAGGCAGTTCTGAAGTAAACAGCTTACTTAAAGTATCTATAGTAGCTCTTTTTACAATAAGAGTTAATACATATGTGTCCAAATATGGAAGTACGTCAGTCAGTGTCATGTCTAGCAAATAACCACATGGCTAATGGGTACAACTAAAAAAGCCAAAAAGCAGATAGTAAAATATAAATTTCAATATTGATGACAAAAAAAAGAAATTCTACTTTGTGCCTTGCTTAAAGGAAAAAAAATCTACCTACTTTAATACTTACTAATAAACAAAATCTAAATTATGACTGAAATGACTACATTCTAGTATTAAGCAAACACGTGCTGAATGCTCAATATCTGTATGTTGTCTTTTACCATGTTCTAAGGATTTTACACATGGTTACTTATTATCACAGTCTATAAAGTTGGTAACCAGACTTTTTTCCCATAATGAACTTAATCCTATTCCCCTTAAATCAGTGTCTAGTACACTGCTCAGTTCACAACATATGAATGCCAAACAACAGCAATATAGACTAAGGAACTGAGCTTTTTCATAGAATGAAAATCAAACAAAATAATGCCAATGGGTAGAGGTGGAAGCAGTTGGTAGTGTCAAGTTTGGGTGAAGACAGGCAGAAAATCAAAAAGAAAGAAAGAAACATAAAAAACAAAAAACCTAGGCTTGGATCCAACAACATAAAACATCGGGGTAAAGGTTTTCCTTCACATAGGAGAAGGGGAAAAAAAGAGAAAAAAGATTGTATATATATATAATTTTTCCCACTTTCATTTCCTGTCTTAAGCAATAACCAAAGACTAATCTAATGACTCTAATATGGGGTTACTTTTGCCCTTGATAACTGCAGTAATCATGAGTATCTACGATTCTTGTCACCAAGCCATTTGCAAATTTAAGTTCTTGG
Source organism: Gorilla gorilla gorilla (assembly GCF_029281585.2). Lineage (NCBI taxonomy): Eukaryota > Metazoa > Chordata > Mammalia > Primates > Hominidae > Gorilla > Gorilla gorilla. Next base: position 99,651,450 of record NC_073228.2, read on the forward strand.
AACATGTTATATATAACGATAGATACATGTTAAAATGATATAGCCATGCAAAGTGACAGGATTTTCTTTTAAATGGGTTGGTTTTTCCTAACCAGCAAAGAGGAAGAAAAAAATTGCTTATTTATTAGACAAGGAAATGACTGTAATGGCACAGGATAGGACAAAGGCATTACATCAAATAAACAAACGTAAAGTTTATCCTATAGAACTGGTTCTCAACCAGTACCATCTAACCATCTCCATCCCCCCACCTTTGGAGATGGGGTAGTTACAGAGGCAATTTTTCTGATGTCACAATGACTGAGGATTGCTAATATTAGCACTTAGTGGGTGGGAGGCAAGGATATAAGCTTTTTGCAATGGGAGGATATCTCTGTACCATGAAGATTGGTATCACTCAAAAATGCCAATAAAACACTCACTGAGGCCACTGTTTAATAGCATACATTAATCACTACTGCTTGTGAAGGAATTCAGGTCACTTTTCAAAAAACCAATCTTCAGTGAAGTTAAAAAGTATTATATAAGTAACCACAAATAACACAGGTCATTATTTTATTAACCTACTCCAAAAACACAGAAATAGTTTTAAGTTTTGTTACACATTTTTAAAAAGATTTACCTTTAAATGAACCTTTTAACAGGTTATCTTGAAAAGGAAAGAAGAAAATATCTCTTTGGGAATCCAAGAAGCCAAAAGACAAGCCTTCATTACAACTATCTTCATTAAAATTTTAAGATACTAATTATCAGGTGATCAGTTTCTCTTTTAAAAAAACAAATAATATGCAACGGAGTGATGAACAGTTTCGAAGAATCCAATAGATCAAGGGATACGAATTAAATCACAATCTATAGCTCCACCTGTGACTATCAATTCAGAACCAGGTGGGCCCAATCCCTTTTGTTCACCCAAAAGTTTCTAAAACATGAAGAACTTACATTGCTCCAGTTCTCAACCCAAATATCTAAGTATCTGGTCATGTTAAGTATTGATGTCAACTATACATACCATTTAAATAGCAATGTCTTGGCTACATCCATTTTTCCTTGTTTATATTCAGTTATTGCCAGAGCTGTCAAGATATGGGCTTTGTCTTGCTCCGATTCAACAATAGACAAGGCTCTCTCATAGGCTGTTACATAGAAGTGAAAACAGACAAAACAATATAAAAGCCATCCTGATTGATGAAGCATGGGATTTTTCCTTTCCAAATTTTTCAGAAAGGTCTAAATACAATTATATCTTTGTATTCTCCTGTTCTCAAGCAGATAGAATAAAAATTTATAATAATCTAACTTGTTTTCACTGTTCCAAGGTGATTCTGAGGTATCATTAGGATCATTATGTGACAATCCCTAACTTCTACATTCGGAATCTATATGGGGATCTAGGTCACTGTCTTTAAGAGCCAACTTGGGTCAGAAGCAGAGGCCTGCAGCCACTGAGATATCACCAAAACTCCCACGTGCAGCCCAGCAACTCCATCAAGCAGTAGATATTTCAATGCTCTATACACATGTGGGCTAAGCCCATATATGTGAAAATGCATCATATAACATATTTGGAGAGATCAAAATCTATTACTAACAATGGTTGAGGTCTTCATTTATCAGAAATTAACATCTAAGCAGTGTAGAGTAGTAAACATTTATTTTCAAATGCTAAGTCACATTATTTGCCATAAGTGATCTTGGGCCCCAGTTTCCTCATCTGTATAATGAATACTCAGCTCATAACACTACTATAAAGACTATTCATCATAATAACATTCTAAATGAGGTAACAGATAAAAAAGTGCCTAGTATCGCTGCTGACTCCTAGTCAGATTTTAATAAACATTGCAACCCCCACCCCATCTCATTATTACATCTTTCTGTATGTATGCTCATCATGATTAAACTCGACTCTAAATGTGTCCTTAGCTTCAGAGCAATATACTTACCTTTGCTGCTCTCTTTATAAAGCCCCTTCATGAATAAAGCCAATGCAAAACCTATGATGTCTTCTAACTCTTCAAGGGGTGTTGACTTAAAAGCCTGGATAGCTTTATCATATTCACCAATGGAACTAGGAAGTAAAGCACAACTTACTTTTAATATCAAAAGTAATTCTGGTGTGTATCATCAAAATACTGAGATATAATTACACTAAGTTGGGCCAGACGCGGTGGCTCACATTTGTAATCCCAGCACTTTGGGAGGCCCAGGCGGGGGGTGGGGGTGGGGGGTGGGGGGAGGGGGTGGATCACAAGGTCAGGAGCTCGAGACCAGCCTGGCCAACATGGTGAAACCCCGTCTCTACTAAAAATACAAAAATTAGCCCGACGTGGTGGCACATGCCAATAATCCTAGCTGCTCAGTAGGCTGAGGCAGGAGAATTGCTTGAACCCAGGAGGCAGAGGTTGTAGTGAGCCGAGATTGCGCCACTGCACTCCAGCCTGGGCAAGACAGAACAAGACTGGTCTCAAAAAAAAAATTTACACTAAGTTTCTTTTGATAATTTCATGTGTACTTCCTTTTTTATAGTGGTCTACTAAATTACGAAGTGTCTCTTTTTTTTTTTTTAACAAGCTTTAATTAAAATCCCAAATTATAAAAATAATTTCAAGTTGACTTTAATATGGATCTCTAATTTTTTTAAGCTGAATACTTAATTAAATATTACCCTATGAGTATGATTCTAGCATCTTTGCCAAGCTTAACAAGTCATAAAATGCCTAGTCAGAATCAAACCTATCTTTTGTGTAAACTGTGTATCTGCACATTTTTTTTTTCTTTTTTGGAGGGCATACAGATACACTAAAATTCCACAAACAAAATATTATTCTTTTTTTGTGTTTAAGGGAGAGGAGGCCGGGCACAGTGGCTCACACCTGTAATCCCAGCACTTTGGGAGGCCAAGACAGGGGCATCACTTGAGGTCAGGAGTTCAAGACCAGCCTGGCCAACATGATGAAACCCCATCTCTAATAAAAAAAAAATACAAAAATTACCCGGGCATGGTGGTGGGTGCCTGTAATTCCAGCTACTGGAGAGGCTGAGGCAGGAGAATCACTTGAACCCGGGAGGCGGAGGTTGCAATGAGCTGAGATTGCATCACTGCACTCCAGCCTGGGTGACAAGAGAGAAACTCCATCTTAAAAAAAAAAGAGGGAGGAAAATATAAACTGTAATATATACTAAAGTGCAATACTTATTAATAACAGAAAAATAACTTGTTTTTGCCTAAAGATAAAAGGAACTTGTATAAGCTCAACTGCCATCATCTGAAGAGAAACACTATATCTTTGAGATTCTTCTTTCTGGTATCCATCACTATAACCTGAATCTGTTTTTATTTTTAATGTGTTGTGGAAATCTTTTTATAAAATCTTTTTAATCTTGGAGGATATGAATGGGGGCTAAAAATATAGGCAACCTTCACTTCTAAATAAGTTTTATAAAGGTGAAAGGAATTATAAAATCAATACTCAAATTTTGATAAAGGAAAGAGGACTACCTTAGATTGTTTTTGGATACATACATATATATTAAAAGTATTTCTTTAAATGAACACTATCTTCTAAGATGTGCATGCTTTTGTGGAGAAAATAATGGAACTACAGAAGGGAATGTGGGTGCTTCAACAAATCTATCTGAAATTTTTTGGAAAAAGTAACCTGAAGGCCGGGCACGGTGGCTCACGCCTGTAATTCCAGCACCTTGGGAGGCCAAGGCGGGCGACTCACGAGGTCAGGAGTTCGAGACCAGCCTGGCCAACACGGTGAAACTCCGTCTCTACTAAAAATACAAAAAATTAGCTGGGCGTGGTGGTGGGCACCTGTAATTCCAGCTACTCGGGAGGCTGAGGCAGGAGAATCTCTTGAACCCCGGAGGTGGAGGTTGCAGTGAGCCAAGATCGTGCCACTGCACTCCAGCTTGGGCAACAGCACGAGACTCCGTCCCAAAAAAAAAAAAAAAAAGAAAAAGTAACCTGAAGCAAGCTGACAGAATTTTAAGATATAATTTGATTGGTGACTTTTCATTAAATGATTCTATTACTTACTGCATGTTTGCACATTTCATACATTTCATAATAAAAGTAAACTTTAAAAAATCTGTTTTCAGTGGAAGGTATATATTTTCTTCTAAAATACTTACATTAGTACTTAGATTATATAAAACATCAAAACTAAAAAGAACAGATACTTTATTCTATACAATATCTGTCCTCTGCTTCAACAAAATCTTGGAACTGACAGCTCTATCAACTTTTAAGTATTTTTTTCAACTTTTAAATTTAACAGTTTAAAATAATTGAAAGGAGAGGCAGTCAGAACAGTTCAATTTTCCAATTTTGGATATAATTCAGGTACACAATTATAAAAGAAAATAACTGGCTACCTAAGGTCTGCCAGGTAGCTCCTTAAAAGATGTAGCACTAATCCTAAGACATCAAAGTATAGTTCTAACAGTGTTTTTCAAACTGTACCATTCAACTTTAGGGCAGCTCTAGGATGCTGCCTTAACTTGAATCAAAAACCTTCCTCCTACAATACTTCTATTCTCTGGTCCTAGTTCTACCCTCTAAAACAATTGGTTCTTAATCTTTCTTTCTTTTATTCTTTTTTAGAGTTAGAAGTCTCTGAAAAACTGAGGAAAGATATAGAGCTCCTTCCCCATCCCCAAAAGGTACCCACACAACAATTTTTGTGTACTATTTCAAAGGGGTTACTGGACCCCTAATGTCCCTCCCCAGTTTAATAATATATAGCAAATCAGAATAAATCTAATTCCTCTTCCAATTAACGAGGCTTCTACTGTTAGAGACAGTCACTACCTCTCTTCCAAATGTTCTCATCTCCAGTCAACAAACCATGAGTTCTAACTCTGCTCCACATAAAGCACACTGGGGTTGGTTACCATTATAGGTATAGGAAACTGTTAACAGAGCCTGTTTCTATGGAAATTATGTATCCTACATGTACCAGTATTCTAGGAACTAGTCAGCATATCACCAGTCCCATAGCTTTCACCAGAAAAATACAATCAATTGACAGAATTAATGGAGAAAAAATACGCTTACCATAACAATCTGCCGTAATTTCTTATTGCAACATTGTAAGTATCTTGGTCTTCTGCAGTCTGTAACAACAAAATTGCCCTTAAAAAAAAAAAGGTATTTTAATTTATCTCTGTGCAATAGCATTCTGTTACCTTCCTCTTTAGCTGAATCCACAGATTTTTGTTCATTTAATTCTACTAATTCTTTGGTGCTAGTTACAATAGCTTATTCATATTTTATTAAGTTGGTACCACAAAAGTACTTATATATATTTAGATTTTAGACTTTCAGGAAAATAACATCTAAATAACCTCTTAGTAAGTGAAATCATTTATGACATTTGAGTTCTAAATATTCCAAAAATCTAAATATAGGCAATGACTATGTCACAGTTTAAAGTTTTGACATATTTGGAGTTTATAGAAAACACCCTTGAAACTATTTATATATTAGTAGTTTGAGTTAGGAAGCCAGGAAATTGAATGCTTTCATGTGCCCTTGCTTGTACATACAGAAAAATATTTAAAGAAAAGTAAGTTGAGGGAAGGGGACTAGTCACTAGAAGTCCCTCAAGGATTGGAATAAATAACCTGCTGACAACGTGTATTTCCTTCTCATGCTCAGTTCCCTATGGGCAGGCAGGGAAATGTCTTAATGACTAAAAAGAGTTGGATATTTAACAAGATTTTTGGTTTTTATTTTCTTTCCCATTTAAAGATGACTGGCTAGGGAGAAATAGCCAAGAAAGATTTTTTATCTCCCTGATGTTGCATGAAAAACAAGAATTTGCTAGAGAAGCCTAAAGACAGTATTATAGAGATGAAAAACTATACCCTTATTTAGATTTATGCCTAATTTGTGGCTTCAACCATCAAATAGTTGTTTAAAGCAGAAAACAGCAGTGATGATCAATCAAGAAAGTGGTACATACACCCAAGTGACTGTGGAGATGCCATTTTAAGCCTAAGGTGTAACCAATGTTAGATTCACAATATCTGCAATAATAATGATATGTACCAAAAAAAAAAAAAAATAGCAAACACCCTAGCTGCCTAGTTTTCTCTGTTTAAAAATCTTGCTCACTATTGCAGTCTGTCATATTTATACAGTTTACTGGTAAGTTTGTTGGCTTTGAAAGAAGCAAAATAGTGGTTTTTCATATACACTTATTTTCATATACTTCTTTCCATACACACCTGGAAAAATAACTTCTTGATTACACAGGCTCCAGTACCATCTAGTGATTACTCCTTTGAACTATGGAGAGATCCATAAAAGCATATGGCAAAGCATTCAGGACACCTCAATTATTTTTTACCTGACAAGGCTTCTTGTAAATATTTATTTAGATTTAGGGCAATAATGTGCCTCAGAGATTAGGCAACCAGGTCTTTTTACTTTTCATCTAGTAGTTGGTCATGAGATCAACAGTTATTTTCTTATCACCTATCCATTAATTTACATAGAAATTTATGTAGATTTCATTTCCTACCACACTCCAGCTGGTCATTCCATTGTAGCACACTGGCTTTCTTATTTTGTAAACATGCCAAATCCACTCCTCCACTTCTCCACTTCTCTTGCTGTTCCTTCTGCCTAGAATGGTTCTGCCTAGAATGGTCCTGCCTAGATAAACAAGTGGCTTGTGGCCTTAGTTCACTGAAGTCAGGCCTCAACTGCCTCCTTAGTAAATCTATCCATTCTTAAACTCACCTGAAATGTCACTTCCTGCCCTGCATTCTCTGGCCCTTTTCCCTACTTTAATTTTCTTTCTTAGCAATTACTATCATCACAGATGTTTATTAGCTTATCATGTCTCTTCAGCCACAGAACACATGCTCCATGAGAACAGGGCCTTTGTCTTTTTTAATTTACTGCAAAATAGCCAGTGCCAGGAACACTGCTTGGCACGCAGTAGTCAAAAAATATTTATTAAATGAATAAATAAATACACAGTAGATATTAAAGTCATTCAAACAAACACATCACAGTGTTCTCATTTCTTGTCTCATTGAACACATGTTCAAATCTAATAAAGCTAGACAAGTTCTTAAAAGACGGACTTTTCTAAAAATCTGAGATTTTTGTTTTGTTTCTTCTTTCTTTTCTATCGATTTCTCTCTCTCAATTTCTCCACCCCACCTCCTTAAGATGAGCAACAAAAACCAAAATATAGCTGAAAATTTGGGAACACATCTTTTCATCTTCTAAGATGTAATAATAGTATACAATGAAACATCAGGAAAGGAGTCAAAACAATTATTTAGTACCTTTTTCCCGAGAATGAAACTAACATTTGAAAAGATAACCGATAAACAATGATAACATTGCAATTGACGTAGAACTTTGTTCCTTAGTTCAGCTAAAACCGGGTCCTTGTCACACAACCAGGAAAAGTTAGGCACGCAGACACACTGAAGGGTGAGGGGAATGGATTTATGGGGTGAAAAGGAAAAAAGAAAAAAAACCTCTCAGCAAAGCGAGAGGGGTTCCTGCTAACAGGCCCACATCTCACAGATTGATTCCAGGCCACGCACCCAAGAACTGAAGAGGCCAGGCTCCTCCCCACCTGCAAATGGCGTGAACTTCCCCTGGCTTCACCTGGTTCTCCCAACGCACAGGCCAGTCAGAGATTCTCCAGGAACCCTTCCCCTCATCTTCCTCCTGCATCTATCACAATTAAATGTAGTTTACCTTTGGTATGCATTTGCTGCTTCCTTTTTCAGTTGTAGATGTTCGTTTAAGTAACCCAACATTGTGAAAGCTGGGGCATAATTCTGAATTCTTTCTAGAAAATGAGAAATACCTTCATTTTAAATATGCCTACTGATGGTATTAACAAAATATTCGTTTTATTTTTTCAGTATCTTAAATATCAGATTACCTCTTGAGATCACTCACACTGTTAAGAATAGTGGCCTGATTTTATCTTGAATATAATATGTCAGTAAAAACTTTATTAACTCTAATTACTGAATAACGTTTAATAGTTATATTTGATTTTTAGTTGTATTTTAGAATTTAAACATTTTTATGCCCAAAGGTATAACAACTTGAAATTATAGTTCTTGTTAAAACCAGTCATGAGATTTATAAAGATATTCAGTTCTTTGGCTAATTACTTAAGCCTTCCTGTGATTAAATTTAGCAATAATTTCTCTTGGCGGTTCTGTTCCAACATGTATGTATTTAAAAAAAATAACAAAGTCAGTATTGTACACTAGAAACAGAAGGTAAGTTTGGTACTTTCGGTGCAGTATTTTGAAATTTTAATGTCAAAAAACATAATGTATCTGAAACCACCATTTCAAAACTATAACTGAGACAGTGACAGAAATCCAACCTAACTCCATCTTGCTTCTAACCTCCATGCTGTCCTCGTTCATTCCTGGGCGCAGGCTAAACTAACTTTGGGAGGAACTTGGTTTATAGTTTATAGTTTGAAACAAAGATGACAACAGCCCTTTCCCAAAACAAACCCCCTTCTTGCCTAGCGACTAGACCTGCCTTTGCAGAACTACTGAATTAGTCAAAAGATTAATTATGGTTTAGGAGTTATACAGCTGGAGGCTACAAGATTCTGACCCTCCCCAAATTGCTCCTGGGGATAACATCACTATTCAGAGCCTGCACTTGATGGATCAGCTGGCATCACCCAGATTGATAAACTGGCTCATCTGATCTTGTGGCCCCCACCCAGGAACTGACTGCGCAAGAAGACAGCTTCAACTCCCTGTGATTTCATCTCCGACCCAACTAATCAGCACTCCCTACTCACTGCCTGCCCACCACCATCCACCAAATTATTAAAAATGCTGATCCCCAAATGCTTGTTCGGGGAGACTGATTTCGGTAATAATAAAACTCTAGTCCTCCACACAGCCGGCTCTGCGTGAATTACTCTTTTTCTATTGCAATTCCCCTGTCTTGATATATTGGCTCTGTCTAGGCAGTGGGCAAAGTGAACCCATTGGGTGATTACCTATCTATGAAGGTAAAATGTAGAAAAAGAAACGTATCTGATCTAATGTACTTAAAAGTAGTAGTGGAAAGTAAGCCTTCAAATCCTTTAGATTATTTAACAAAGTACACTGTAACCGTATCTTTTGTGATTGTTAGGTTCTAAGATCAACAACTAAGGTGAAAATCAAATAGTCAAAGTTATTCTTGAAAAATCCTTAAAGTCACAAAAGAAAGAGTCAACAAAATTGAGTCATAATAAGCATGAGGGCCAGGTACAGTGGCTCACGCCTGTAATCCCAGCACTTTGGGAGGCCGAGGCGGGTGGATCACCAGGTCAGGAGATTGAGACCATCCTGGCTAATACAGTGAAACCCCATCTCTATTAAAAATATAAAAAATTAGCCGGGCGTGGTGGCACGCACCTGTAATGCCTACCTGCTAATCGGAAGGCTAAGGCAAGAGAATGGCTTGAACCTGGGAGGTGAAGTTGCAGTGAGCCGAGATTGCGCCACTGCACTCTAGCCTGGGTGACAGAGCGAGACTCCGTCTCAAAAAAAAAATAAATAAATACAAAATAAGCATGAGGAGATCCATGCCTTCACATGCCACACCCACCCTAAGGCAAACCCCCCCTAAGTGCTGACGTTTGTAAATTAATTGCCTAGTCTAGTGCCTCAGGCTAAATGCATGCAGAGTGCCACAATCCCCACAATATCTACAGTGAGGCATTTTCTCTCCTGTTTTTCACAATTTATCTGATTCTTTATATTATTTGACTGCCAATATTTACTGTTTTCAGTATTCTTGCTTAAACTCCTTGCTTCTTTATTAGCATTTTGTCAAAAGTTAATGAAACTAACATTTCTTGAGCATCTAGGATATGCCAGGCACCCTGCATAACATTTTGTACAAATCATCTTGTTTAAACACTAAGCAATAAATACTTTCCTGTTGAGAATTTTGGTAGCATGCCCAAGGTTTCAGTCAAGGCTACTAAGTGGTGGAGCAGAGATTAAAACTCAATGGTAGTTTTATTAAAAAAGACGGAATTATTACAACAGATGGTTAATAAAATTTCACCACTCTGTCAACTTCCTAAACCTAAATGTATCTTTCCAATATCTTCAAGAAAAATTAGGTGTTAAGTGGGGAAGCTAAAGGCACTGGGTTTGGCACTTCATTTATATTATCTCATCTAGTTCTCACAACTCTACAATCCAGGTATTGTTATATCCACTATCCAGAGAGTAAACAGAAGTTAAGGGTGGTACAACACTTGGCCTAAGACTGCAGAGAAAGTTAAAGGCAAAGCGAGAACAGCAGCAACTGTTCTAGTGTATAGTGTATAGTGGAGAGTGTATTAAAGCCTAATACAGGCCGGGCGCGGTGGCTCACGCCTGTAATCCCAGCACTTTGGGAGGCCGAGGCGGGTGGATCACGAGGTCAGGAGATCGAGACCATCCTGGCTAACACGGTGAAACCCCGTCTCTACTAAAAATACTAAAAAAAAATTAGCCGGGCGTGGTGGCGGGCGCCTGTAGTCCCAGCTACTCGGGAGGCTGAGGCAGGAGAATGGCGTGAACCCAGGAGGCGGAGCTTGCAGTGAGCCGAGATCGCGCCACTGCACTCCAGCCTGGGCGACAGAGCGAGACTCCGCCTCAAAAAAAAAAAAAAAAAAGCCTAATACACTCTCCACTATAACAAGGAAATTACTTTTTTCTTGCATCATTAGGTAACAATTTTTATCTTTCTTCAAAAGCCTTTATTAAAGTTTACAAAGTAAAGACTGCTTCACTGTTGCAAAAAGAAGGCAAATTCATGTCTTAAAGAACACCAATATTTAATTTGAAATGAATTAATTTTTAAAATTATTTAAATTATTTCAATAGTTACTCAAATATTTTGCTATTATATAACAGGTACCTTACCTACATATTTATTCAAAATAACTTGTGCTGCTGGAATAGCATTCATCTGGAGGATGTTGTATTGGTACAGCTCTGTTTCTCTGTTGCTTTTATCTTGCAATGTTGTGCAGACCCAATACGCATAACCTAATGCTCCTTCGGTCTTTAAAAAAGCCAACATTAAGCAGACATAGGATAATAAATGTGTCAATAAAAATTATAATAAGAAGTAAAACAATGCACTTCAATACAATAAATATCACATCTCAGTGTTCTTTAAGTCAATTGTTAAAAGTACCTTTAAATGAAGGGTCACTATGATAAAACACAGCAAAGAACATATTGAAATTATTTGCTCCAATCCTAACGAGAAGAATCAAACGGGATAAAATGCAGAAAACAGAGCCTTGCCTGATGGGCTGGCTTTCCCTTCCTCAGCACCATTGCCAAAGGTCAGACCAAAAAAAAAAAATGAATTCTAAAACATTTTCATAAATAATCTAGAAATGTCTACCATGCCTACTTCTTATCTCATGTCTATCTTTTTCCTAGAGTCTCAGTTTCTAGTCTATTAATATATGACTGCTACTATATCTATTAAATCTCAACGTCATTTCTTCACCAGCTCTTGAAAGTTGTAGAAAAAAGAAAAATGGTAGTTCTTTAATTCAAGACAACTAATCTGTTTCTAAGAAAGAATAAAGAATAAAAAAAACTGATGTCATTAACATCTAATACCACTATCTATTCATTTTCTTTTTCCTTTTCTTAGAGACAGAATCTTGCTCTGTTGCCCAGGCTGGAGTGCAATGGCATGATCATAGCTCACTGTATCCTGAAACTCCAGGACTCAATCCTCCTGCCTCAGCCTCCTGAGTAGCTAGGACTACAGGTATACACCATCATACCTAGCTAATTTTTATTTTTTTTTTAAGAGACAGGGTCTTGCTATATTGTCCAGGCTGGCCTCAAGCAATCCTCCTGCCTTGGCATCCCAAATCACTGGGATTACAGGCATAAGCCACTATGCCTAGCCCAATATCTATTCATTCCCTTAACAAGGATAACACTTTTCTCATTAATGAATCCTCAAGAAGAATGTTCAGATTCTTACATGCATATTTAGTTCTGTAGTGTGCCTGAAGAGATCCATGGTGTCATAACTTCCAATTGCCTCAGCAATAAGAGCCTATAAAAGGAAAAAAACAGACTCTTAATGTGTTTAAAAGACAGTAACAATAATAATACAAAATGAAACTGTCTAGAAGAACCAGAGGTTTACTAGCTGAGCTTAAAAGCAAAGTTAACCTAAGTTTTTCATTTCTATTGTTATTATTTTAACTAAATCTTCCAGTTGCCTGCTAAAATAAATTATTTTTAAAACCAAAAATACTTTTAAAATAAAAATTAAAAAGTGATTCTGATAATCATCTAAGATCTACTGAGCTAGAGCAGTACTACGCGAAGTGAGGTCCCTTGGACCAGCCTCATAATCATCACTTGGGAGCAGTTAGAATGCAAATTCTTGGACTCCCTGGGTTCAATGGCTGACACAGAGGCTAGCATAGTAACGCCACTGCTCCCAGATGCTACCACAGTGAATGGGAACAGGAGTTTGCCTTTCTAGCTCTGCTTGCTTCACCAATTAACTAGAATTAGGCCCAAGAATCTAAAATACAACAAAAGATCTCTAAACCCTGATTAATAATTTTCTGATAAGCAACTGACTGCTTACTAATTCATTATAATTTCTCAACCAGGCAAGAACTTCGAGGCCACTCAGTCTAATCCCCTTCTTTTTCAGGTGAGAAAATTAAAATCCAGAAAAGTGATATGCTAAGGTAAAAAAAGAAAAAAAAATCAGTAGGTAACAGACTCAGACTAGTAACAAAGTATCCTGATTCCTATTTGGCAGTACAAAAATCTGAATTTGGGGGAGGAAAGAATACTCATAAACAAGTGACAAACCAAATATGAAGATTTTACAGAAACATAATATTCAAAATGATCTTTGTAAATGTGCATTTTCTTTGTACATGTGAGTTAAACAATAAGAGTTCTGGGTTTATTTTTTAGGCACAGTAATGTCAGACTGGTAAGTGTTCAAAGGCCCCCCAAGTCAGAGTTAAATCCTTACAAGCTACGTGGCCTTAGGAATGACACTTAGGAGCTCTGAGTTTCTATTTCCACAACTATAAAGAGAGTATAACATCAACCATATCTCAAAGAATTGATGATTGATAGATTAACTGAAATAGTGTATACAAAGAGCTAAGCACAGTGACTGGCACAAAGTAAGCCCTCAAATGCTATCCGTTACCATTATTATCACTGTTATGCATATTAGTCAGTTATTGATATCAACAAGCTTATTAGTAACTATATGTTATATTTCTTACTTGTCCAATCCAGCACATTAAATAAGATGGATCAAGGGATTGGGCCATTTTGAAAGCTTCATGAGCTTGCTAGGAAAAAAAGGCAAAAAATATTACAGCAAGTCATTTTATAAACTTATTAAACCGCTTATGTTTAAAAAGCATAAAATAAGTCAAACCTCTCATCATAAATATGTATGAACATAAAATTTCACTGTTTAAGCATAATTAGCAATGCTTAAAGCAGTGTTTTAACTACACAGTTCTAGAACACTCCTGGGTGCAACAGATTTCTCCCCAGGTTAGGAGTTCTGAACCCTAGCAAAAAAGGGTTCTACCTTGTCATCTGCAGAACTTTTAACCAACCAATCATCCATCCATTAGATAGCCATAGGTTTGAAGGCAATGATTAAATAAGGCTATCTATTCCCCTTTCTTTTAGCTTAACTGGGAGGATAAGAACTCACAACCAATGAAGTCCTAGACATGTGTATACCTGCTACTAGAGAAGGAGTGATCAACAACATAATTCTGCATTAAGCAATCAGGAAACTTCAAACATATCTAATTTGGACACATTAACTTGGATGCTTTTTTTTCTGCTACAAAAAATAACTTTTTATTACATACTGCTTTATACTATTTTCTCAACAATCTATGTATGGCAGGAAACAGTCTTATTTTCCCTATTTTTCAAAAGTAAGCTCATGGGCAAAAACTATCCCATGCTACAATAAAACCACATCCATAGCTTATTAAGACATTGTTTTATTTAAATTTAAAAAAGTTCACGTATTTAAAAATCCAAATTAATATTTTCTTCAATCTATTTACAATTTTCTAAATCCAGTCTTTTTTGCAGGGACTTAATGTATCCTTGAGAATATTGAGAAAGCTTTTTGGGATGAGATTCAATATACCGGCTGAAACACAAAACAGTTCAGACATGGTATTACCTATAGATTTATGGAAACTTTCCAAACATGACCTATAAACATACTCCCAGTCACTTTAGTTCTAATTGCCTAATGTATAATTGCTCAAGTATGACAAATTACACTTGCTATTTAAAGAGATTAATATCTACTAAAGCCAAAATGTAAAGCATCCAAGAAAGGTTAAATTTAAGCTGCTAGAGAGTACTAACTGTCTCCCTTGCGCTCATCCACTCCACCTCCAACACTATCTACATAGGACTTCTCTTACATGTGTACAGATTTAAAAAAATGCTGAATTGATTCAGAATCGAACTGTTTTAATCTCTAAATGAAAAACCAACATAATCACAAAACCAGAAGTTTCTTGAAGGTCATAAAAAGGAAAACAAATCTTACACATTAATTATTCGACATAAATTGAATATCATCAATTAACTAGCATACTGGAGAGCATACTGGCTAGATAACGATGTGCAAAAACATTTCTCCACAAGAAGCTGAGCTATTAAGGAGACGATAACATAGAAAACATTCTTTGTTTTAAATATGACAGACAGGCAACATATTTACCTCAATATTTTCATTTGTGAGGTATAACACTCCCAAGTTGGTCCATGCAACAGCATTCTAAAAAATATAACATTTTTTTCCTTAAAATAGGCCCCTTGTCTAGTTGAAAGTCTCAGAAAATTAGTAATACTAAATTTTGAAGTTCTTTTTCATAGACACATAGAATACTCACAATTTGTTCTGACTGGATTGATTTGATGAAACAGTGCTGAGCAAGGGCATAATTTCCAATACCTGAAAAATACAAAACTTGATGAAACTGAACTTTGTTTGAAATACACAATCTTCTAAAAATATTGAAGTGTTACTCAATTCTCACCACTGTAACATGCAACCACACCAAGAGCATTCCAGTATAAGTGATTATTACTGTCGAGTCTCACTGCTTTTTTCAGACACTGAAAAGAAGTTAAATTAGATTAATTTTTATTTCTTGGAATAGCAGCATGTATATCAAGATATATGTGGTTTTATGTGAAAACACTATTTACTTCATCCAAAACAACTTCGAGAAAAGCATTGTTTTTGAAAAAGTTTATAAAAAATTTATTTATACCATACATGTAAAGATTTCTCCAGCAACTCCTTAAGATCATTCATGTTGCTGCCTGTTTCTGCTAGATGTTGTGCTTGGCGATAATAATTAATTCCAAGTTCACACCATGTATTAGATGTAGACATCAGTTTTAATGCACGACCATAACACCTATGGGAATATAAAAGTGAATGTTTTTTGTTACAATGCCTTAATTCAATTCAAATGTTATTAACTGGCAATCTTTGCAAATTACCTTCCTCCAAGGTGGAGGAGCTCATTTTTCTTTAATACTTGTTTTCCTTCTTTCTGACCTAGAAGGACTCCTAAAACATGAACATTCACTTTAGATGGTGAGACAGCATACAGACAGGTACAAGCATCCCCAGCTAGCTTCCAGAGGCAGGACACATCAGCTCGATGCTGTAGAGCACTAAAAAAAGAAACATTGTGATTCTTACAAATTATTTATAAAAAGCATGAAATTTATCTCCCTGATTCTTACTTAAAACAGAAAAACTGTACATTAAGCACTTTACTAGCCTCCTCCTAACTGAATTATATCATATCACCTCCCTAATAGGAAGGGAAGAAGAAAAGGAGAAAGGGAAGGAGGAAGGGATTACTTTAAGTGCCAGAAATTTTGTGGACACTTTTTTTTGTTACTCTTCACCATTTTTATTAGAAGTAGTAGCAATCACGCAAATAAATAAGTAAGTTTTCCAGGACAAATTTCCTTTTAATATTAAAATGTTAAAACTATGCTTTTTGTGTTTAAGCAATGACCAAGGCAGTAAAGTTCGTAACTCTCTTACAACTGACAATTGTAAACTCAGGTTTTTGCTTTTAGATCTTCTCTCATGCTGTGTAGTTTTGACTACATCCCTACAAAGCTCATGAGTTGGGAACTCAACCTCCAGGGCAACAATGTTGAGAAGTAGGACCTTTAAGAGGTGATGATGTCATGAGGGCTCTGCCTCCCTAAATGGATTAATACTGTCATTGTAGGAATGGGTTAGTTGTCACAGGAGTCAGCTCCTGATAAAAGGGTAGGTTCAGTCCCATTTTTTTTCTCTTGCATTCTGCCCTTCTGCCATAGGATGACCCTCACCAAGATGCCAGCACCATGCTCCTGGACTTATCAGCCTCCAGAACCAAGTCAAATAAACTTCTGTTCTTTGTAAATTAACCAGTCCATGGTATTCTGTTATGGCAGCAAAAAATTGATGAAGACACCTCAAATAAAATATACCAAATATATTTAGTAAGATCTGAAAGATTTTTGTAAATTTTATTTTTTAATTGGCATAACTATATATATTCATGAGGTACAGAGATGTTTTGATACATATAATGTATTGTGATCAGATCAGGGTAATTAGCATATTAATCATCTCAAAGATTTATAATTTCTTTGTGTTAGGAATGTTCACTATCCTCCTTCTAGCTATTTGAAACTATATATTATTGTTAACTACAGTCATCCTACAATGCTACAGAACACTAGAACTTATTCCTCCTATCTAGCTGTAATTTTGTGTCCTTTAACAAGTATTACCCATATATCCTTTCCCCCTACCCTTCCCAGCTTCTAGTATCCTCTGTTCTACTTTTTACTTCTATGAGATCAATTTTTTTTTTAGCTTCCACATATGAGTAAGCACATATGGTGGTTAACTTTCTGTTCCTGGCTTATTTCACTTAACATAATGTCCTCCAGTTCTATCCAAATTGCCTTAAATGATAGCATTTCATTCTTTTTTATGGCTGAATAGTATTCCATTGCATATAAATACCACATTTTCTTTATCCATTCATCTGTTGTTGAATATCTAGGTTGATTCCATATCTCGACTATTGTGAATAGTGCTGCAATAAACATGAGGGTACAGATGTCTCTTTGATATAATGATTTTCTTTCCTTTGGATAAGTTCCCAGTAGTGGGGTTGCTGGATCATACGGTAGTTCTATTTGCAGTTTTTTGAGAAAACTCCATACTGTTCTCCACAGTGGCTACACTAGTTTGCATTCCCATAAACCATATAAGAGTTCTCTCTTCTCCACATCCTTGCCAGCCTTTATTTTTTGTCTTTTGAATAACAGACATCCTAACTGGGGTGACATGATACCTTACTGTGGTTTTGATTTGCATTTTCCTGATGATTGGTGATGTTGAACATTAATACCCTGAGACCCAAAAAAAACAAAAATCTAAACATAAAAATCTGAAGAACTACATTTACCGAAACAAGAGCAGACTGAATGAACAAGCTCAAAAAGCAAAGAGAAATATTAATTATGGTGACAGAGGGCAATCAATTCCTTTTAGAATGAGAAAAACTTCAGCTATACATTTTTCTTCATTTTTCTCTTCTCGAGATCTTATAAATAAAACATGGCAATTTCATTTAAGCCAAGTCTCAATAATCAGCTATCACAAGCTGCTATGTTACTGGCAGATGGAAAAGCAGATGGAACATTTTTCATAGCCTTTTCTACTCATGGAGTCCAGCCAAAAATAATTTTCCAATGTCTTCCTAAGAAATAATATTAATTATTGTGGTCATGACTAAAAGCCCACTGAGAATCTGAAAGAAGGGCAATATGATTTGGAGTTCCTTTGCCTAAATATCTTAGCAAAATTTCTAAAATTGACAGCAAAAAATGAGAAGAGAGGAAAAAAGTGAAACAGGCGATTTTAAGAGCCTAAATTCTTATTTTGAGTTCAATAAAAATAAAATATCTATAAATTGAGGTAACTTATATCACCCTTACACAATAATTGTGATAGTATTAACGCCTTGTAAGTCTGGAAGTAAATATACATTTGGAGATTATAATTGTTTTATATGCCACCTTCTAATGGGTTATGTTACATGTTATCCAGAATAACATTTCCTAGGCTCAGAGAGGCAGTATTTATAGCTAAGGTACTGTCACCCAAAGGTTCACATTTACTCTTAAATAGCAGTTCAAATAAAGCATGCCCTTTACACAGTAACTTTCTCTTTAGAAAGAACTACATTATGTGAGACTTGAAACGTAGCAACAAAATTCAGTGAGATAAAAAAGGGTTAGGTTTTCATTTCATATTTGGTTCATATGAAAAGCAATTCTGGAACAACCAATAAATACAAAACAGAGGAGAAACCAAGTAGGAAAAGAGGGGAAGTAGAAGAAAGATGTTTAAGAGTTACAAAAAATTCAAATGTACATCTAACTTGTGGACTTTTGGAAGTCATCTACCACAGATAACACTTTTTCTGACCTAACCAATGAATTCACAGTTCTATAAAATGCCAAATCTACTCAAAATTTTCTGATTCCTTTCTTGTTATTAGACACATCACTTTTTTCCTTCACAGTTTCTCCTCAGGAGCAATCAGATTGTCATTTCCCCTTACTTCAAGACCTACTAATAATCCTACAATTGGCTCTTACCACTGAATGTATAGCATATTGAGCACCTGAAGCCCTATTTCCCAAACAGTTCCAATTAAAGATACTCATTTCCAGGCCTACTGAAAGAGAACACTAACACATGGTGTCAGAGCTGCTGTTCCACTAGCAGACTGCTCCTTCCTTCCTATTCTTTCCTATGCATCTAGGATGCCAGCCACTACTAAGAGCAGAAGAAATTATATGTTTCCCCAAGTGCAAAATTAATACAACATGTATGTTATAGAATTGGCTTGTCTGTTATTCTTTATGTTTGACATTCTGAGTAATTGCTACATCTAGCAGAATACATAAAATGATATTCTAAATTTGGCTTCATTTTAATATTACAAAAATAAACAATAAATAATAAGAATAATACGAACCAAGTAAAATATTCCAGTGCTTTTTCTATGTAGTCTACGGCTTTTCCATCAAGATAATCAACTAGAGCTGCTTTTGCCATCATAAGATGGCATTCACCCAAACCTAAAATCAGGTAAGTTTGTCACTGTTATTAAAACATATAAAATAAACACTTAAAATGAACTTCAAATAAAGTTATTGGTGTTATTTTAAAGCACTTTCCAGAAAATAAAATGAAATGGTGTGTTATAAAATTATCTTAAAGCATGATCCTACATTCACTCAATAAGAAATTCAAATGGAAGAATTCTGTTGGAGTAAACATGCACTAGAAGTTATAAAAAAGTTATCTACAGAACCCAAGAATTTCCTTGACTTTGGGCAAGTTACTTACCTGCTAAAACTCTGGCTACAAAAAATGTCGATATTATCTATATGTTACTCTCCATCCTATTACTACTTATTAACTATTGTGAAACAAGATATGATCTTTTTATATTAAAATCTGTATAGCAAGCTATACTATAAGAATTAAACGAAATAGTGATTACCTAAAGTTCCTAGTAAAGATTTCTTAAATGTGAGTTCTCCTTCTCTTGAGGAAAGAGTTTTACAAAATTAAAAAAAAAAGTTTCAAGCCCTAAGTTATATGTCATTTACAATATACTATTTATGTGCTCACTTCAGCAGCACATATACCAAAACCGGAATGATAAACAGAAGATTAGCATGGCTACTGAGCAAGGATGACACAAAAATTCATAAAGCATTCCTTAAGAAAAACAAACAGAAAAAAAAAAACCAGTTTCTTTAAAAAGGAGAAGGAAGGAAATGGAGGAGAGTAAGCATATATAATGAGCTCCCAGCTTTTTTAATACAATCATTACAAATGTAGGTTATATATGGATGGTGGTATTTTATTTTATATTACCAAAAATAACTGAGATAACTACAAAACAATGCAAGTTGTCTCTGAAGTTTAAAAAAAATTTAATGAGCTTGTATAATTTACAAAGTAATTAAAGGTATTAAGATATTCTGGAGACATGATGAATTAATTATCGAAATGTAAGAGTAGGGAAACATGTTTTAGAGATCAATTTTTAGATTTAATAGTTATACTGTTTGTCTAAAAGTTAAATCTCTATCACATTACTATTTATTAACTTATGAAACAAGATTTGATCTTTTTATATTCAAATTTATATAAGCTATACTGTAAGAGGTTCATATGGATGCTTGCTGTTGACTAAAGAAGTCCTTTTCAAGTTATTCAATACATTTAGGCAGGAAATCTACTCAAGGATTTTATACTTCAGGATCATAAAAGTCAAAGGAGCTACTAAAAATAAATTACCTTTTAAAGCAGGCACATAATCTTCTGTCTTTTTAATGATCATCTGGTATTGAGCTACAGCCTCCTTATATTTGCCTAGGATTTGCTGTATTGCTGCAACCTTAAACACACTGTATATGGATTCTGGGTTCAGCTCACTGGCTTTTGTGAAGGACTTCAAGGCTGTTGTGTAGCCTCCTCTGCTTAAGTATGCTTCTCCTAACGATTCCCAACAATTGAAGTCCTTTGGGTCTGCTCTTAATGCTGCCTGTAAACTAAAATTTAAAAAACCGTAAGAGAACTAAAAGTATGGAACTATCTCCAAATCTGAAAGGAAAATATAAAATAAATAATTCAAGTAAATATATATATCTGTGGTTCCTTCTACTTATAAAAGTGCTATTTAAAGCAGCTAAATTTGTTGCTTTTATGATTAATTTTTTTAATGCTAAGAAATGTTATTTTAATTTCAGAATAAGAATAAAATGCTTTTTTTGAAAAAGTGCTGAACAAAATTTCTTTTCCTTGATTATCTCAAAGAACTCGAGTTTTCTATCCTACCAGGACAGGTGTCCATCTCAGTTTGTCACATCAGCCCATAATCCCCCACCAGCAATCCTTTTACCAAACAGAAATACCACAGTTAAAATATGGAAACAATAGGCATGCTTTAAATATCTGATCAAATTCCATTTCCGTGAAAATGCCTGTACTCTAGATACTAACATAAACCAGAAACAATTTTATCTTGATTCAAATACATTTATTTACATTTAAGTACTGTTCAAATCAAATGACACAAATTGATCATATATGAGCTGCTCCCAATACCCTTTAAGCTGCCAAATGTCTCCCTTGCCAAAAAGAATGTGTGTCAGCAGAACAACAAAGATATGTACCTCAGCTTCTCATCATTAAAATTTCTATTGAGAACTACTATACATATTTATTAAGACTTCAATTCACTAATCTGGCTATCTCCTCTACAACAGGACACCATTTAATCCATCTCTGCAATTCCACTGCCCTGCAGACAATAAACACCAATCAATCATAAAGTAATTTCTTCTCTCAAAATACAACCTGGTAAGAGACATTTAAAATGCTTAATTTAAGGAACCGTTATGCTTGTCTAACATAGTTTAAATACAGTAAGGTGCCTTACTCAGCCACTGCTTGAGAATGCTGACCAGCTTTCAAATAGTATAGTCCTCGCCTAAGCCAGGCCCATTTTGCCGTTCCAGCACTTGCCTTTTGAGTTACTGTTGTTAGGATAGCTAAAGCCATTTCCTAATAATAAGAAAATACTAATATTAGATATATTGAACATTATAAAAAGACAGAACGCTCATGTAAAGTACACAAACATATTTTCATTTCTCACTTCCGATTTTTTAAACTTACACTGGTATACATCAAATTACAGTTTCAACAATAAGTGGTTAGTAATTTAATATCTGCCAATGGAAAAAAACTTCACTTACAGAGGCAAAAATATTTATATTGCACCTATAGAAAAAAAACTAATGATAACTTTCAAGTATACATATATAAAAATATTTTCATTTATATACTCAGGATAAAAAAACAAAAAGCAAAAGTGATTATTAGACATACCATATCTTCAAGCTCCACACTTAGGTCAACCGCTGCAGCTCCAGATTCAGCATCAGTGTCATCTAATTCAAAGGCTTTCCTATAACATCCACGAGCTCTGTTTTTATCTCCCACTACGTCTCTATAATAATGACCTAAATAGCAGAAAACTTTGCCCATATATGTATCCAGTCTTGCAGCCTTTGAAATAAATATTGATAATAACAGAACATTAAAAGTTCATTTAATGAGTATCTTTACAAATACAGAAGATAAATACACAGATTAAAGAAAAAAGAAATAATTTCATTAAACATACAAAAATATGCCAAAAAATCCTTCGATGTAAGATTTAAAACAGACAGGAAAGCTGTCCCTCACTGCTTACAGAAAGTAAACGGAAATATAAAAATATTTTCTTTTTTGGTAAAGGAAATGTGAAATTAGAGCTGTTACTGAATTAATCTGCTCTTACAAGTCAAGATAAGAATGTAGGACTTATAGATGTTAAACATCTAAAAAAACAGGAATTTAAACATCTAACTTGTATGCTCATAAAACTACAGTGAAAATTACCTAAAAAGTATTGTTTACAAGAGATAATTATGTCTCGTTTTCTACAACACATGCTTTTCAAAAAGTAACTTTCACATTTTATGTTTTAATTTTTTCCTTGAAAACTCATATAACACCATCACAAAACCTGACATATGAAAGATAAAGCACAAAAAACAGTTCAGTAAAGAGTAATTGTAACTAATGTATATGATTATTATTTATGATTTTATAATGCCATTTCAACTAGGAATTGAATTGTAGCACTTGCTTTACCTTCAGAAAGTGGGTAAGAGCCTTTGTTTTATCTTTTCT
Source organism: Gorilla gorilla gorilla (assembly GCF_029281585.2). Classification (NCBI taxonomy): domain Eukaryota; kingdom Metazoa; phylum Chordata; class Mammalia; order Primates; family Hominidae; genus Gorilla; species Gorilla gorilla. Next base: position 99,674,395 of record NC_073228.2, read on the forward strand.
TGTCTCTTCACCCATGAACCAGTATGTTAATCCAAGTTGGTAATGATATTCTGCAACTTCGGTATCTTTCTCAAGAGCTCTCTGAAAACTAAGTCACCAAAGGGTAATAAAAAGAAATAGTAAAACAAATACACACACACCAACACGCAATATAGGAGACTCCCAGTTGGAACAATCAAAGTTTGAGTGATTCAGAGGTGCCAAATTAGAAACCAATCATCACTTTAGGATTTTTATTATCATAAGGAAAAAAGTGATTTGTTTTTGAAGAAGAGGATCTTAAAAAAGCACAGTGGCCTTTTAGCACTACCATGTGCTAAGTGTTCAGACTATACTGAACATTACATCTGCTTAGTGAACATTATGATCAGCTGATTAGATTTTTTTTTTTATTTTTTGAGTCCGAGTCTTGCTCTGTCATCCAGGCTGGAGTACAGTGGAATGGTCCTGGCTCACTGCAACCTCCACCCCCCAGGTTCAAGCAATTCTCGTGCCTCAGCCTCCTGAGAAGCAGGGACTACAGGCATGTGCCACCACGCCCAGCTACTTTTTGTATTTTTAGTAGAGATGGGGTTTCATCGTGTTGCCCAGGCTGGTCTTGAATTCCTGTGCTCAACAGATCACCTGCCTTGGCCTCCCAAAGTACTGAGATGACAGGTGTGAGCCACCACGCTCGGCCAAGATCACCTACTTAGATTTGAAACCCATCATGTAATTTTTTATAGCTACTGTACTACATGCTAAATACATTTCTTTAAAATACTAAAACTTAAAGCCTACAAAGATCAAATTCATGAAAAATCAAATCTTCATCAAGCCTACTCATTTTGAATTTTTCAGAAACATAAAGAACTAAGATGTAAATGTTTCTATGAGCAATTTATATATCCTTACCATTTTTCTGCTTGTAGATAGTCCTTTTTGGTGAAATGAATCAAAGCCTCAAGGGCATGAACTTCAGCTAGGTCAGGGTAAGAAGACAGAAGGTCTTCCATAATCTATAAAGTAGACACCTGTCAATTCTATAGCCAAATAAAAATGCTTTTAACTCAAAAAATGCTCAGTTTGAACAAAAAAGCCAACCTTTGCAGCTTCATCAAATGAACCTTTGTTCCGATAGGCCAAGCTTTTGAGAACCAAAAGTCCTGGGATATTATCTGCATCAGAAATCTAGAAAATAATTGTAAAGAACTGCTATAAATCTCCTTCAACACAACCACAGCAATGTTTGCTTTAATTAATGAACGAACACAGAAAAGCAGGGTCCTAATAGAATAAAGAAATAGAGGTCCTGATTTCTATCACTAATAACACATCTTCACTCTTCATAACCTTTTTATTAAGGAAAATCTCATATACATAAAAAAATTACAGAAACTAGTATAATAAACCCACATGTACCCATCATCCAGCTACAAAACCACAAACTCACAAGCAATCATTTTTTTCATCTATACCTCCACTAATTTTACCACACTTCTGCCCAGATTATTTTGACACAAATCCCAGATATTGTAACTTTTTACCTGTAATACTTCAGCATCTATATCTAAAAGTTCATTTCTAAGTTGCATAACCACATTACGATTATCATACCTAAACAAAACCAACAAACATCCTTAACACTATCAAATTTCTCAGTCGTCTCATATTTGAACAATTTTAAAAATTAAAATCTAAATAAGATACATACATTTGAACTGAATGACAATGCCTTGTCTCTTTTAATCAATAAGGTCCCCCTCCTTCTCTTTTTTTTTTCTTCCTTACAATTTAACTGTTGAAAAATATGGCCTATTTGTCACAGTTTCTCAGAGTCTGGATTTTGCTAAACGTATTCTCAAGGTGTTTAACATGTTCCTTGGTTCCCTGTATTTTCTGTATATTAGTAGTTGGGTTCAGAGGTTTGAAGATTCCCAAGGATACTTCAGGTCTTCAGGTATATTTGCACTTGGTTGTGTCTGACTGTCTTTTTTTTTTTTTTTTTTTTTTTTGGAGAGACAAGAGTCTCGCTTTGATGCCCAGGCTAGAGTGCAATGGTCTGATCTTGACTCACTGCAACCTCTGCTTTCTGGCTTCAAGCGATTCTCCTGCCTTAGCCTCCCAAGTAGCTGGGATTACAGGTGCGCACCACCAAGCCAGACTAATTTTTCTATTTTTAGTAGAGACAGAGTTTCACCATATTGGCTGGTCTCAAACTCCTGACCTCAAGTGATCCACCTGCCTCAGCCTCCCAAAGTGTTAGAGGCATGAGCCACTGTGCCCAGCCTGATTGCCTTTGTGTGATGTTAGTAGCCATTAACCCTTGATGCCTAGATCTGTTAATTCACTGGGGATTGCAAAATGGTGATTTTCTGTCATTTTCTCTTATTAGACAGAATACTTCAACAAAGGCAAATTTCTCCTACCTTCGTTATTTCATTATCCTGAGGAATGATTCAGATAAAGGCAGGATAAATGCCTTTATTCTTCATAGTTGGGTTCTTAGCATCCCCCCAAACATTTGTTTTCTTGAGGACATTTGCTGAGTTTTCTGAATCATCATGAACACATGGATTTAAAATATTTGATGTGTTTCAATATACCACATTAGTAATGCCCTTTTTAGCCAGTAAGAATCTCTTTATGCTAGCTCTTGAGCCCTTTTGTAGTCTGAGCCCTTTTATAGTTTCTTGCTTTCTAGCATGACAAGGTGTTCTTGGTTCATCTTGTACATTTTCTATCTCAGACCTGGACTCTGCTAGTTCTCCAAAATAGCAGTCATTTGTTTTTTTGTGAAAACATTATTTGAAAAACCTTTATAAAGCATTCACACAAAACACATTATTGGTGGGATGGCAAAAAGAAAACAAGAAAATATTAATTGTTGAAGGATGCCGACAACGGTTCTGATTTTAAAGAAATATTATGAAATACAAAGCCCTCTGAAATACATAAAACTGATTTAAAAACTCAATTTTAATTTTAGACCAGTAATAGTCTTTACCTGACAAAAATCTTTAGGGCATAATGCTATAATTCATAATTTACCAGTTATAGTTTTTTTCACTATGGACTTTCAAATTGCTTTAACTCAAAACACTAAGAAATAGGTTTTATTATGAAATATTAATCTTTCTTTGAATGAAACAAATAAACATTCTCTACCATGAAGCTAACAGTGTCCTTAATTATTCTTGTCAAATCTGCAGAACACTTCCTGAAGGAAAAAATTTGGAATCTCAAATTAATAATAATCAAGTAGTAATAACCTAAGAGGGCAAAAGGAAGAAACGAGAATGAAGTCTAGAACTAACGAAATAGTCTTATATGATGAGTACTGTAAGTCCTTAATCAAAAAGCAAACAAATAACTTTAGAAGTTCCCAAATGTATGAATGACTTACAAAAGTGCAGATGTGGTGAATTCATACCTCTAACACAAAACCCATATAAGTAAATTTTGTGGTAGGCAGAGAATGGTTGTTGCCTGGTCGATTGGAAACTAACTAGAGTTGAAGAAAAAAACTTGACAAGACTACCTGATCAAGCGTACGAATTGCTTCCTCTGAAGAGTCATAATCTGAGAGTTTAATCAAAGCCTCTGCTTTCAAACGAAGACAAAGATTCCTCTGATAAAGACGGTTACCAGACGCACCAAGATTATCTATGATCTTCAGAGCTGACAAAATTAAGGGTATCCAAATGAAGACAGCCATATCACTTCTGTTTATTTTTTCTTTTTTAAGGATGACATATAATAAATTGCAGATACAATAAGCATAAATTTCCAAAACAATATACATGAAGAATAACTCAAAGCAAAATATAAATTCTTCCCTGACTTCCTTATGGAAAGACCTGAATTTAAAACAGAACATATCTGAATTTAAAACCTCTATCTTCACACAACATATAATAAAGCTGAATATCCTAAAAAACGACAATGGCTATCTATATTTGCTAAACAATAAAGGTTAGCCCACAACCAAAGCACCTGTAACAAATATAAGAAATTAAGGATACTGGAAGGGGAAAGCAGCTGAATTAGAATGGACCAAGGTGAACTGTTTCTTAGTTACAGGGGGCAAGCTACCAGGTGGGTCAGAAACAGTGAACCACTTTCATGATTTCCTATCCCCACCCCTCACCCTGTCACATTCAAATAGGCTCCAAGATGCCTAAGGTTTCCCCTCTCTATATCAGAGAAATTAAGAACTCATGTGTCTTGGACACACCAGAAACTTCCTTATTACAAAGACAGAGGACCTCCACACCCAAGCCTAAACTGACTATGTCAATATTCCAAATGCAGGAAAATTTTGCTAAATATTCATTGTCAGTTTAAAAATAAACACACTAGTACACATGCATGCAGACTTTTATTTAACCTCATTGAAATTAAAATCAGCAATTTAAAATACAAAATATAGCATTTTGGTTTTTAAAATCACTATCTTTGTCCTTTAAGATAAAAACAAATAGGATTGGTCACCCTTATGTGTCAACTCAAAAAGTATCAAAAATACCTTGACTGCATGAAAGAACAGCTTCTTTAGGTCTATGCATTTTGACTTGGGCTTCTGCCAGATGATACCATCCACTTGTGCAGACAGGGCTTTCCTTTAACCCTAAAAGGATAAAAACAATCACAAAAAACAAGGTTTCTGTGACTACATAGATGAACAGCACCAATGCCTACTCTCCAAATCAGACTCCTCCCCTCTTCATCTCTCATATCTCATCAGTCACAAAGTCACACTGATTCTCTGCCTCAATTCATTCCCCACCATACATTTTTCTCCATCTCCACGTCAGTTCAGACCTCCACCATCTTTATCCCAAATCACTACAAGTGCTTGCCATCCACCCCAATGCATTCTTTACACTGTAGCTAGAATATCTCTAAAAAGACAAATCAGATTATAAAATTCCCCTGCTAAAAATCTTTTACTGATTACCCACTGTTGTCAGGATACTGTGCAAACTCCTTACCAAGGTCTTGCTAGGCCCTTCTACAATCTCACTTCTTGCCCCCTCCTGTACATACACTTCATTCTCAAACCCTGGTGAACTACCTGCAGTTCTCTGAACAACAGTTTTCTTCTTAGCTCAGGCTATTTCACAGATTCATCTCTGCCTAAAATGTTCTTCCCATTCCCTTCAACCACCTACCTGGCTTGTATTTACCATTCAGATCTATAATTTGAATGTAGGTTCTTCCAGAAACATCATACCTAGTAAGACTAAGTTAAAGCCTAAGTTCCTAATGCATATATATCTACATGTCTGCCTTCCTCCCTCCCTCCCTCCCTCTCCCTCCCGATTTACTTTTCGCTTTGCTTTCTTTCTTTTCTTTTTTTCTTTCTTTCTATATAGATATACCTATTTTACAAATGAAAACACTGACACGCAGTAAGTTTAACTCTTCTGAGGTCTTGAAATTAGTGATAAGCGAAGTCAGAGTTCAAACCTAAGCAGAGTCCAAGGTATGCAGGTACATTTTTTTCCCTTCCACCTTAGATAGACATTCCTTAAAGAAAGACTCAAAGATAAATGCCTACTGACTGAATAATAATTATACTTCATGTTACATGCCATACACTGTACATTTACCTTCTGTTAGGTTCCTAACAGCATCTTCATACTTTTTGTCTTGTAATGCTTTAATGCCTAAGCCAATGAGGCCTGGACCACTTTTTGAATCCATTTCCACTAATCTACAACAATACTGCTGCCCCTCATCAGTAAGATTTCCTGGAATTAAAAGAAAAGGTTATTAGTATACATATATCGAGTTTCTAAATGCCCAAACCCATATTCTTAAATCTCAAAATCTGCCTTTATATTCTTATGCATTCTTCACCACATGCTGACTCCAGAAATTCAAAACTTAAATAGACCAGCAAATGCAGAAAATATTAACATTTAATTTAAATAATTATGATTTTTCATCTTCTTAAATACTGGAAGTAGAAACCACTTTAGGATTTCAGACAAGAAACCTGCTACTTGCCAGTAGACTAAGCCACATAGCCTACTGCTTGCCAGCTGTAACAATTTGGTTGTTAAATGAAGGAGCCCTTGTCAAAGCAGAGTGTCTTCCTCAAGTTCTCTTCCTGGGCAACCATGCGCTGCTAGAGATATGACAGTCAGATCCAGCAGACTCTTCCAGCATCCAAGGATCACAAGATAGGCGGGTTACTCATCAGGACACTGCACAAAGACTTAGTCACATTCCTCTTAAGTCTACAAATTTACCAGTACATTTCCACATTTTTCTAAAACTATCTTTTTCTATATAAGTGAATTGTGACACTTATGAAATAGTCATCCAATGCCTACATTTATTTTATTTTCAAATTTATTTTGGTAAAATAGTTTAGAAAACATTATATATTTTGTAATATTTCCATTTTCCCCAATCTCAATCCCACAAAAGCATAAAAACAAGCAAAAAATTGTAATTTCTATTTTAGAATAAATTGTGAATAGCATTCACAAGTTTAATAAATCATTTAATCACATAGGAGAATTCTTAAAAAGACAGACTACAACTTGAAGCAATAAATATGGGAAACAAAAAAAATTCCTGAAAAAAAAAGACCTGATGCTTTAATAACTATATAAAACATAGAAGCCCAAACCACATATAGAACCACTGTTTCAGTTACAGATGTCAAAGGTAAATTATTTGCATAATACCATGTAGCTCATATATTTCAAATTTTGAAAACCATTTGCAAACCAATGTATAATCCATTAGTAATATGTAGTAATATGTTATATACTGATTTAGAAATCCAAGTTGGCACCAAAAATGAAAAGAATTAATAATGGCTAAAGAGTTAAAACTTCAGTATATTTGGCAAAACATGAAAACAAATTGGAAGAAATACTACTTTGATTAGTAAGCCAGTGAAAAAGACACAAGCCTGCTACTATTATGCTTCCAGGCATGAACTTCCTTGTCAATATTTTCTCACCATAGCTTCCATAAACATGAATTCCAAAAATAGATATGTCTAGTTCCATACATCCTATATCCTCCCAAGAAAACTAGCGGCTTTTTCCCTTTTGATCCAGTGGTATTGTCTAAACTAGACATCGTCTGCACTATCAGAATCACTTGGAAGACTTGTTAAAACACAGTCTGCTGAGCCCTATCCCTGAAGTTTATGGTTCAGTAGGTCTGTTTAAGACCTAAGAATTTGCATTTCTAAGAAGTTACCAGGTGATGCTGATGCTACTGGTCCAGAGATCATACTTAAAGACCATAGGTCTACAATATTTGCTAATACCATATATGACCTTTACTATTAGTCTTATAACATGTATATTCTGCCCTTATTGCCTCTGTGGCTAAATGGTAACCTCTGGAGAGTACAGACCAGCATGGCATCTGATATGTGGTAGGTGTTCATTAAATTTTGTGATGATCCTTTAAAAATACCATTATGAACTGATATTCAAAAAGGCTTAGTCTGTTAATAGGTAACAGCTGAAAATTACTACAAAAAATTAAAAATCTTCACCATCCTAAAAAAAAAATAGCTACCAAACTCTTATCTTTTATCTCTACCCATCTCAGTCTAAACACCCTGCCTCCATAGAAACATTATTTATGACAGACTACCCTGACTACATAAACTACCTGTATTACAGGAGATATAGCTGGGATGAAAATAGGAAAGAAAAATCATGCATCTCTCCAATGAACATCCATATTTAGGGTAGCTTAAACAACACATAGGCAATCAAAGTGTGGGTTGGTACACGAAAATAGTTTCCAAAAGGCTGAGATGAACATAAACGACTTTAAAAACAAGGTAAACCTTCCTAACATATTTCCTTTGCTAAAGCCTGGGAGCATAACAATAAAAACAAAATAAGATTTGGGGAGACTATGTTCATGTTCGGCCCTGGGTAACAATTCTCTGCATATGACCAAGTGGCACTGAGAGGAATTTTCTATAGTGTTCCCAAAACTAGCAACAGTAATAACAACACTAATGATCCTTGTATAAAGAGACAACGAATATTTCAGCTTCAACTATCAATCCTTCTCTTATTCATATTTATTCTTGTTGAGAATACTAGGTAAATAAATACCTTGGTGGAGGACAAAAACAGAGGAAATAGAATTCATTGCTTTTGAATCCTATTCATTGCAAATGAATAGAAAATCGTTTACTTAACTGCTCTTTTTAACATTCAAAGGATTCTAAGGTTCCACATTTAACAACTTTAAAACAGTTAGACAATATTATTTTTATTTCTCAAAAACGCAAGCCAGATTTGGGGCTGATGAATGCTCAAATTCCAAGGGTAGAGGGTATTCTGAAGAGGTCCGTGTTGGATGCCGAGTAATAACTACGAAATTCTGTTTCTTAAAGTTTACTACAAAAAGTCGGTTTTTAAAAACTTAATTTCTGACATCCCAAAAAAAGCTGATCAATACTATATAATTTTTCTTTTAAATAAACTTAGCTTGAGGGGGGAAAAAAACATGTACAATTTGATGGCATTCATATTTATCTTCACCTGGATTTTCTAATAGTTTTAAAGCACCAAATCTTAAACCAGGTCTTTTCTGCTTGAATTTGAAGAACCAAGCTTTTTTATCCTCCCCCATTTCAGTAACAAAGCAAAATAAGATAAATAAAAAAGTCATTTAGCATGAAAAAAAATTTCAACAGATGACAACTGTGAAAGCCATTCACTACTTGTTATATGAAGCTTTATAAACTGAGTCATTTTGAAAATGAATTTTCAATTCTCAACAGGCAAAGCAGGACAAAGGAGAATGAAATACATTTGTTCTCAGTGGAGGAGAACCCAGTGATTAACTGCTGTGAAGTAGCAAATTCTGTATATACTGAAGTACTTTGTGGGAGGGCGGCTCAGACTTCAGAGACCTTACAGATTCTCAGAAGTTCTCAATACACTGAAAGTCGGGTTTAGAGGAGCAGTAAAAACAAAAAAGCACAGATTCCTATTGTCCTACATTAACTATTGAACTTCCACCTCAAGAATACTACTTTAACTTGAAATGTACCTAAACCTAAATTTCTCAGTTCCACAAATTCCTGCAACCAACAATTCAGAAGGGAAAGAACTCTTCCCTGGTTTTACCATATCTGTAAATATCCACATATACACTCTTTTTGCTGTGATACAGACCTTCTTTTCTTTCCATTCTACATAATACAAATCCAGAACCTTACTCAAAAATGATTTTTTTCATTTAAACCAAGACACTTTCTAATCAATCAGTATAATCCCTTCACTATCTCTTTATCAGAGCACTTTGTCAACCACTGAATTTATATGCAAAACTCTGTAGACTATTGTTGATCCTATTTTTTTCTATTATTTTGTAGGCTTTTTAGAATATAAGGACAAGTCTACATTATAGGTACATTTATGCTTATTGAGAAAGCATTCTGTCAGTCCTCAAAAAGAATTTTCAAAGTATTCACTGTGTCATTTGGCATGTGAGCAAGGCCAAGGCTGAGGTAATGGTGAAAACCGTAAATAGCTGAATAGGAAATAAAGAGAAAAGAGTGAACACCAGCCATTAATTTTTCAATAACAACAGTAACAGCAGAATAGGGAAAAAGAATTGGTACCACAGGCCATACAATAAAGAAAATCAGCCTACTTATCTTTGGAACACACTGCGTCTTATATTAAAATTGGAAGGATCTGGGTGATTTTAGAACTAAGCCTCCTATCAGGAAAAAAAAAAAAAATCACAAGACTTCCTAAGTATGCTCCTTGTGCTTGGTGTACCTCATCCTCCTCAGCCTCAGTGCAACACTCTCATAATGTTAACTATCTAACCTACTAACTATTTCTTCTTACACCACTCCTGCCAGGCAGCTATTGCAGTTCTTCTCCCACCCCTCTAAAAGCTTACTATCCCCTCTGTGGGCTTCACTTTCTCATCCTACTACTCCCTAATGCACTTAGTCAAGTCCACTTTCCTTTGTATGCCTGCTTTTTCCTATTCTTTCCCCGTCACTGTAATCTAATTCAATCACTTTCATGTAAAAAGATAGCCTTAATAAAAAGCCTCACAATCATAAACTCAGTTGGCTCAATCTGTCAAGACAGACCATAATAATCTCACTTCTGAAATGCTCTTTCCCTGTCGTCTTGTGTTGCTTCTCGTCAGAGTCCACTTTCTTCTCTGACCTCATCCCTTCTCTTCCTTCACTTACTCCCTTTCTCTTTTTCATCTCTTTCCCTCCAAGCCAGCCAGCACTGCCCAAAGTACAGTTCTCAGTATTTTTCCCTTTAGTCCTCCTCTGATGGCAACCATTCCACGTCATTTTCACCCACGTGCAAATGACTTCCAAACCATATGTCTACCCTTAGTATTGATCTCTCATCTGCAAACCACTGATGGGCATTTCCCATTAACTGCCCCATTAACATCTCCTCTCAATAACCTACATTTCATACAAATCATCATGCCATATTGGGCCAACTTTTCAGGAGAGGTGAAAGTTAAAATTGATTTTTCTCTCTCTCCCTCTAAGAAATCACTTTCATTTTTTCATTCATCTGTTCCTTTCTATCTTCACTATCATACTCCTCGTTCATTCAAACCTACTGTCACCTAGTCTACTGGAGCTAGTCCACCTTCTATACAATCTATCCTGCACACCATGTTAGTTTAAGACTTTATACTCCACTCACTATACTTTTTATGTCCTCTTTCTTCTTATGATAGTAAAAAGTACTCTCCTAAGTCTATCTTTGACTCAGTTAAAGTAAGGCAAAGGGCATCTGCTTCTACCAAAACCAGAGCTGAAGGTAACAGGAATTTTTTTTTTTTTTTTTTTTTTTTTTTTTTTTTTTTTTTTTGAGGAGTCTTGCTCTTTCGCCCAGGCCGGAGTGCAGTGGCGCTATCGCGGCTCACTGCAACCTCCGCCTCCCGGGTTCACGCCATTCTCCTGCCTCAGCCTCCCGAGTAGCTGGGACTACAGGTGCCCGCCACCACGCCCGGCTAATTTTTTGTATTTTTAGTAGAGACGGGGTTTCACCGTGTTAGCCAGGATGGTCTCGATCTCCTGACCTCGTGATCCGCCCGCCTCGGCCTCCCAAAGTGCTGGGATTACAGGTGTGAGCCACCGCACCCGGCCGGTAACAGCATTTTTTTATTCAGACACCAGGAAAAAAAAAAAAAAGTAAAAGAGGACTTTAAAGGAGAGTTAAAATGAGGAGAACTGAGATAGGTGCAATGGTCATTTTCTACCAAGGAATTTTCCTTCACAGTTATCTTTAGCAGTAGTTTTCAACCCTTTTTTCACTATGACACATGTGAGGGTCATTCACATACAAAGCATTCTCATGTATCATTTAGCAACAAAGTGAAAAAAATTAAATGGATTAGTAAAGCTCCACAATAATTGACAATCACTACCACACTGGTGTACATACTAATATTTCTATTTCAGTGACTAACTTCTGTGAATTTGTTCACCTCAAGAGAATAAGGCATGAAATTCAGGTTATTTAAAAAAAAAAATCTATTCAGCACAGATACTGACCAAAAGGAAAGAGGCTGGTGGAAAAACCGATATAGCCAACCTCTTGCAAACTGGTGGAATACCAGCCCTGGACACAAGACTTCCACAGCTACAGGTTAGCCAACTCCCAGCAAGCTAGTTGTCATCAGTTCTCTCTTCCTCCCAAACAAAGTACATGAAGATACAAGAGCATGAAGTATACACAGAGACAAATTCTCCCATTTGAATATGCTCTATTTCATTAAAAAAGGAGATTCAGGAATTTAATTACTTTATAATATTACAGTATTCATAACAGTCTTCTTATGACACTGTGACATAACATCAACACTGAGGCAGCTAAACTTTCCAAAAATCCTTTCTGTGATATTCATAGCTCTGTGTAATATAGCCTGACCTATTTAGCCAAAATATATCTTAGTTATTTCTTCCACTATAACAAGCAAACCTATTTTACCATTCCTAAAAAATGCACCTAGCTCCACATCTCTGCTCATGCCAGCTGGAATACATTTCCCCTACTCCTGTTTACCTAGTTTCTATAAAAAATTCAAGACCCCCTCCAATTCCCACCATTAAAAAGATTTCACTGACTAACAATAAATCTGGCAACTCATAATTCTTCTGTATTACTGTACTTTCCTATATTTATTAGTCTTTTCATATACACAAAGACTACACATTATACTTCTTTTTATGTCCAGAAACACAGAAACAACACCTTAAACATGGTAGACACTAAAACATTTTTTGATTAATAACATCACTCACATAATCACACACCTCTAGGACACACACTATAATAAGGAAGAAATTACCTGATTCAATTAAATGCAAACAAAGCACTTCTAATGGATACTGTACAGTAGGATAGATGTTTATCATTCCTTCACAGGCCTTCTTCAATCTAGCAGACTCATGAGGAAACTTGAAAATACAAAAGCAAAATACACTACATTCTAGTAGTAGTAAAATGTATTTATGAACACTTTCCTAATTAGAAATACATACAAGTCACATTAGAGATTTAAAAAATCAACTTACTTTGGATAAACTCTGAATGAAATGCCTATAAAGTACTTGGTGATCTTCGCTAGGAATCTTATCTGATAATCCCAGTGCATTCTCAAAAGCAGTAAAAAGCTGAAACAAATAAAAAAGCTATCATCTGTATCATACTTAAATGACAAATGATTAAATGTATAAGACTCTCTTACACAAACTACACGTTCAATTAACTGCAAATGTATTCTACAGTCTAACCCTGACAACTTCAATGAGGAAAAAAATGTATATGTAAGTTCTGGAATGCATTCTAACTCCAACTGGCCAGCAAACTGCACTCAACTGGTAAGTAACAACTATACATTAACAACATTAATTTAACAAAACGCACTTCCGAGTGCCTGCTGTCTCCTACAAAGTAGTCAACCAGAGTATAGTCTTATATGCTAGTATAGCTGCTACTGCTCACATATCATTTTTAAAACAATTCTGAAATCACTAGCACGTTCTTTGAAGTATCTTCAATGATAGCAAATCTTCAACCTTTAAAAAGCAGTTATAAAGTTGGGTGATACTTTTGGTAAAAGAAAAGCAGAGATATGACTGAAGTGTTATGAAATCACTTCTCTTATGCAGTATTAGCTGACTCTGAAGAATATTCCATCACTTCTCTTATGCAGTATTAACTGGCTTTGAAGGCCAACAGGCCTTCTAAATATGTCTGGAATAAGAACAGCAATACTAGAATCCAAGGCAAGTGGTATAAAGCACTTCATACCACTCAGCTGGCTACACGTTCTGCATTTTAAAATGAATACTCATGACTTAATACCAAAAAGCCATAATGTAATTCAATATCTCAAATTTTCTTTGGAAAGTATGGTATAAAGTCTATGTAAATAAGTAAAATTTTGCTGCCCTGATAAAGTTAACAATCTTACAAAGAAGGAACATAGCTCAAAACAGTCTAGCATAAAAGATTTTTTAAAACAGTAATAAAATTATTCCTAATGAAAAATCTGTAATACATTTTTTTCTAAATACTCAGTATTCAAGGTAGGTAACAATAAATCCCCTCATCCTTTTATCTGTTACTAACAGTTAGAAATCGATTCTTAAAATCATAAGTACAATTAATTCTCTCTCATGGAGGAAGGTGGGATAGACCATCCAAAAAGTTATTTTACTTATTTTGAAATGTGTTTGATATACTGGTAACCTAAACTATTTTAAGGAAAATAATAAAGTTATATAATGATATTATACAATTTAAGAGAAACTGCTAAGCTACCTAATTTTGTCACTGCTCAATTTTTTCCACAACTGAATCTATGCACAGATAAATCATGTTATCACACAAAAAAGAAATCTTATTCTCACATTTTTATCCCCAGCTCTTAGGACCCTGCCTGACACATAATAGGTAGTCAATAAATATTTTCTGAATAAACAAATTAATGGGTGAACAAATGAACACATGAACAAATGAACACAAAGAAATGAACTTCCTATCCTATATAGAGTCTATATTTGTTTATTTAAAAATTCCACTCAATTTAACAAGTGTACATTAAGTAGCTATTTACTATAATAAGACATTAAGTTGACTTTTAAAGTTACAAATAAAAAAAGGAGAATGATAGACATATTTTCCAAATGTGGTTCAAAACCAATTATTTTTTAGTCTTTCAAAAATTCTTTTCAATTACTTTAAAATCTGCACCATAAAGACTTTTTTCTAGGTGAAAAATACTAAATATAAATATACTAAATACTAAATTTACTCTAAATACTAAATATAAATACTCTAAACAGTGGAATTGTTAAACCTCAAAGTAATTCAGTACTCTTAGTTCAGAAGTGTAAAGAAACACACCTTTAAAGGTATAACTTTTTAGACACCATAAGCAGTTTTGTGAAAGCCAATTCAGTTTCTTTTTTACAGTGATTAAGTTACTGATGTATTGCAGATTCTTATGAACACAGGAGAATGAAATTCTGATACCATAAGTACCAATTCCACTCCATCCAGACTCCGTATGAGACTACAGGCCAATAATTCTGACTTTATCAGAAGAGCCTCTGTGAATTTAAAATTGTACATTTACAAAACACCTAGTCTAACATACAATCCTTTTTTTTTGAGCATCCATTGAATTATCATTGAATGTCCTATTTCCAATGTAATTCATGGACTAATATCCAGAATCAATAAGGAACTTAAACAAATTAGCAAAAAAAAAAAAACAACAATCCCATCAAAAAGTTGGCTAAGGACATGAACAGAAAATTCTCAAAAGAAGATATACAAATGGCTGACAAACATATGAAAAAATGCTCAACATCACTAATGATCAGGGAAATGCAAATCAAAACCACAGTGCAATACCACCTTACTCCTGCAAGAATGACCATAATCAAAAAATAAAAAAAATAGATGTTGGTGTGGATGTGGTAAAAAGGAAACACTTCTACACTGCTGGTGGGAGTGTAAACTACTACAACCATTATGGAAAACAGTGCGGAGACTCCTTAAAGAACTAAAAGTAGGCTGGGCTCAGTGGCTCACGCCTGTAATCCCAACACTTTGGGGGGCTGAAGTGGGCGGGTCACTTGAGGTCAGGAGTTTGAGATCAGCCTGGCCAACATGGTGAAACCCCATCTGTACTGAAAATACAAAAATTAGCCAGGCATCTTGGCACATGCCTGTAATCCCAGCTACTTGTGAGGCTGAGGCAGGAGAATTGCTTGAATCTAGGAGGCAGAGGTTGCAGTGAGCCGAGATTGCACCACTGCACTCCAGCCTGGGCAACAGAGTGACACTCTGCCTCAAAAAAAAAAAAAAAAAAAAAGAATTAAAAGTAGAACTACGATTTGATCCAGAAATCCCTCTACTAGGTATCTACCCAGAGGAAAAGAAGTCATTATACAAAAAAGATACTTGCACATGCATGTTTATAGCGGCACAAGTCACAACTGCAAAAATACAGAACTAGCCCAAATGCCCATTGATCAATGAGTGGATAAAGAAATTGTCATATATATATAGATAGATAGACACAGACACACACATACACACACAATGGAATACTACTCAGCTATAAAAAGGAATGAATTAATAGCATTCGCAGCAACCTGGATGGAACTGGAGACTATTATTCTAAGTGAAGTAACTCAGGAATGATAAACCAAACATCGTATGTTCTCACTCATACGTGAACATATGATAAGAACATTGTATGTTCTCACTCTAAGCTATAAGGACACAAAGGCATAAGAATAATACAATGGACTTTGGGGACTTGGGGGAAGGTGAGGGACAAAAGACTATAAATTGGGTTCAGTGTACACTACTCGGGTGATGGGTGCACCAAAATCTCACAAATCACTACTAAAGAACTTACTCGTGACCAAATACCACCTGTTCCTCAAAAACTTATGAAAATTAAAAATTAAAAAAAACTCCATAAAAAGAAACAAACCCAATAAAAAATGAGCAAAGATGTGAACACACACTTCACCAAAGAAAATATACAGGTGCAAATAAACACATGAAAACATGTTCAACATTACTATG
Source organism: Gorilla gorilla gorilla (assembly GCF_029281585.2). Classification (NCBI taxonomy): domain Eukaryota; kingdom Metazoa; phylum Chordata; class Mammalia; order Primates; family Hominidae; genus Gorilla; species Gorilla gorilla. The sequence continues at coordinate 99,690,495 of NC_073228.2, forward strand.
GAAATGGAAATTAAAATGACAATGATCAATTATGTTTCCATTTTCTAAATTCAATTAAATGATCAATTTTCATGAACAAACTTGAGGAATAAATGAGTCAATACCAATTGCTGAGTTTCATTATTCTGGTCCTCTGTACTTTCAGCCAGGAACTGAGTCAATTTTCTCCATAGTTGATGAAGCTCTTCATTTTCTGCACCTTGTTCCTGCCGTGTTTTTATCAACTTGTGCCATGTTCGAGCCACCTATTAAAGAAGGAGATTTTAAATTATTTTGTCCAAAATGTAAAAATGCCAATAAAAATGTAAAATCTGCAAATAAAAACATTTTTAATTTGTTAATATATAAAAATAGCAAAAGCATAGAACCCCATCTATTTTATTTATTTATTTTTTTTTTTTTGAGACGGAGTTTTGCTCTTGTTTCCCAGGCTGGAATGCAATGGCACAATCTCGGTTTACCACAACATCCGCCTCCTGGGTTGAAGGGATTCTCCTGCCTCAGCCTCCTGAGTAGCTGGTATTACAGGCATGCGCCACCATGCCCAGCTAATTTTGTATTTTTAGTAGAGACAGGGTTTCTCCATGTTGGTCTGGCTGGTCTCGAACTCCCGACCTCAGGTGATCTGCCAGCCTCAGCCTCCCAAAGTGCTGGGATTACAGATGTGAGTCACCGCGCCCAGCCCATCTATTATTAAAAGAAGTCAGAAAATCATTCACCAACCTCTAGGTGTTTCTTTTCTTGGTAATACAGATCCACAAGTTTCTTGCAGACATCACACCACTTCTGTTTGTCAACACTTAGAACAAAACAAAACACACACACACAAAAGGATTTTGAATCTGATTAATAAAAATAACCAAGGACTTAAAACACTAAAATTTAAGTATTCCAATAATAATTTCAGGTACTATTTTAAATTAGAACTTATCTTCTTTCATACTACAGTAAAATTTTCTAAAATGAGCTCCTCATAAAAAAGAAAAGGTTTAAGAAATATTATCTTCTATTATATTGACTGAAAATAATATCAAAGTTCCATAATTAGTCAATCCTCTTACTAGTAGTGTTTTGATTCTATTTTAATCACAAAAGATTCTATGACAAATGTTTGAAAAAAAAAAAAAAAAGCTTCACAATTCCCAGTAAATGCTGGAATACTTCTACATGATTTTTAATCAGTTTATTAAAATTCAAGCTTTGAAAGAAACTGGCCTTTCCTCATACATTTCTTACCTCTCATAAAGATCCATGAGCTTTTGGTAAACACCAGGCAAGTCATCCTTAGCATTTATGTGATTATATTTCTCATACAAGTTTGCTAACCCCTAAAAGAAGAAGTACTCATGATTATTCTTTTTCCTAAAACATTTGCTGTTCTCACATTCATTTATTTTGCTAAATAATATAATAATCTATAAAGATTATTTCTGAAAAAGGATTGTTATAATTTACAAATGAAATGATCTGTCTGAGATTTGCCTCTAAATATAATAGCTGGGGGTCGGAGGGCACAGGTAAAGTGGATATTGTTGAGTATGGGTGACAGGAATAAAGAGGTATATCATTCCCTTTTCTTTTGAAAATTCATTAGAAGTGCTTCACAATAATAAACACTTTTAATGGCTATTCTACAATCTTACCATCTAAGATTACTATATGACACTATTTTTTTTCAATTTCAGCATGTGATTTAAAGTGTTTTATTGTGATATCATTGACATATAAAAATTGTATGTTTTTAAGGTGTACAACTTGATGTTTTGATATATCTATTCACTGTGAAATGACCACCATAATCAAGCTAACTAGCATAACCATGCTACGTAGTTACCACTGGTGGCGGGGGAGGCAGGGGAGAGGTGAGAAGATTTAATTTTAAGATCTATGTGACACTACCTTTATGATATGATCAAACAAAAAAAATCAAGTAGTCTGTGAAAATTGTCATTTTTGCTTTAAAGAACGATCAGATATCTTAAACCACTCAGTCCATTATAAAAGCAGCAATTTCTCTAAGTGTGTTACCAGATATCCTCAAGTTCTTATTCATATGAACCTGAGACAAACAGGTTCACACTCTCCAGGGCCTACTACATCGTATTAATCAGTTTCAAAGGTGTGACTGAGATACCAAACAAAGTTATTAAATGTGAAAAAGTTGGAGAATCTAAGTAAAAACATTAAGGCCACTAAGTAAGAAAAAAGAATTTAACTTGCACTCAAAGATAGAAACATTAACATTTTTATATTATTTTATTTTTAGGAAACATTAAAAAACATTTCTTTTTCCTCAGGTAAGCATAAAGAATAATATTGTGGATAAGTCTTTTATATGCACATATAACTAAGGTAGAGATTTATATCTGAGTGCTCACATTAGAAATAATCCATTAGGTAGGATATTAAATAGTGTTAAACAACATCCTTTGCGCCACTTTTTTTTTTTTTAGGTTTAGAAAACCAATAAATTTAAATTTTTTCTTACATGGGGCAAATGTAGGTTTAAATGCTTAGTTTAATGTTGAAACCTGTATTTTGAAAAATGCAAAAAAAAAATCCATTTCCATAATACAGAAAAAAAAAATTTCTACATACCTGCCAAGCTAGTAATTGGTCTGGCTCTAATTCAGCAGCTTTTTTATACGCACTCTGGGCCTGATCAGGTTGTTCTAGTTCAGCTGCAGCAACACCAATAAAAACCCAGGCATTATAGTTATTTTTCTCTTGCTTTAACACTGTCTGATTTAAAAAAAATTAAAAGAGCAGGTTAGTAAATTTTCGAAGCAAATGAACTAACAATAACAGAAAGTCTAGTAGTATGAGTCAGGAAATCTATATCTACCACTTAACAGGGCAAACTTCAGAATGCCATTTAACCTATTTGGTTTCAGTTTCCTCAGGGGAAGGAGTTGGACTGTATGAGTGACCGTAATGGCTTTGAAATAACAGGTGGTTTCTTTTAAAGCTGCCCGAGGGATACTGACACCTCCACCAAATGTCTCCCCATGCTCTTTGAGAATACCGGGTATAAAAAGAACAATAACTACTCAATCATCCTGCCTGTCTCCATACTGCTACTGGTCAAACTCAAAAAGCTGTTCTCCATCTCATTTCACTTAATCCAACTCTCATATTTTCCTTCACCATGATAGTTTCCCCATATTAGACATATGGATTTTTCTCAAGATTAAGACTAGGAAAGTAGATTCACCCCGGTGTGATTATACCAAATATGTTCAAAATAAATAGTGGCAATGATGTTTAAACAACACCTGCCAACTGCAATAAAAATTATATGTAGAGATAATTGCTTTCAGAAATAACAGCTACTTGCTAAGGTAAAATAAAATAGCTTGAAGCAGTTAGCAAATATGTTCTAGGGAAAGAAAAACAAAACCAATAGCTAAAATGAAATTAGCCTCTTAAGGTTTTACATTATTCCAGAGAAAATAAGAACATTTCCATGAGTTAAGCGAGTCATACTATTAGACTTCAGTGTATCCACATAACACTTCTAATAATCTGTCCCTAATATGCAGTACAAGCTCCATTCTATCTGTGAACACACTGATTACACAAATTGGGTCATTCTTGTCACCTAAGTCAGGTAAAGGGAGCACCACGGGGAAAAGGCACTCAGGCCTCATAGCACCTGCTCCAAGATTTAAATTTTCCAAAAGCCCAGCTGCTGAGAGGGCCTGCTGTAACCCTAAGACCAGTTTTCCCCAGTAGCTGCCATGACTCTAAGTCTAGTTTTACCTACCATCGTCACTCACCAATCAGAGCCTGCCAGCTCCCAAAAGCTTCTCTAGTACCAGTGAGCTTTCTTTCAAAATAATACATAACATTTTTCTTTCCAATAAAATGGCCAACCTTCTCTTTGTTCTTCAGACATACAAAAGACCACTTAGCCTGTGTGTGTATGCCCCAAATTGCAATTCTTGCTTCCCAAAATAAAATTCAATTTCAATATTCGCTTCTCTATTTATTTTGACTTCAACATAATAATGCTGCCTCCTAACAAACCACAACAATGATGTAACTACCAAAGTTAAGCTCTAAACACTGGGGCCTTATTAACGCTTATGTTCCCAACACCAGGTACAATGGCTGGCACTTAACAGCTGAACAAAATGCCATACTCAACCAGCAATTAGTTAAGTACCAACTATCTGCCTGATGACCAGGTTTTCAGAATCCGAAATGGATGTTTAAGAAAATAATTATCAACAATGCGGTGAAGGCAGGTATGAGATTCTGAAAGAACATAGAGAAAAAAGTACCGAACTCTGCACAAACTGGAGAAGGCTTCCCTGAAGGGATACTCATACCATGTGATAAAGTGCCACAGGCAGACAAGGTGATGATCAGACAAAACCACAGCAAATGCAACATTCCTTTACTCAAAAATTCATTTAGTCTCAACCAATATTCTGGGTTACTACACATTAGTAATCAGGCATTTATAACTGATTAGCTATCCATTTGCATTTTCTAATTGGGTCTCTCTAGTATAAATTATTAACTATTTGGTGGAATTAATATCTGAATTTTGCAGAAAGTCTACAGGAAGAAGACAGCTATCGTGGTGCGGTATATAACTGAAACATGCATCAATTAGATAAACCTAGTGCTGAAGGAAACAGTCCTTCTTCCCTTCTTGTATTCCATCCACAACCTGTCCCCACTTGGAACACACTGCCCACCTTCTTCTATATCAAGATTAATACTATCACGGCCTTGCATCCCTGCTGGGCTCCATCAGTCACCACCAGAAACCTAAACTTCACAAGGGTATCCTTTACCTGTTTACTCCTTAGACTCATCCTCATATTGCCATGTGTACTGCCCAGTCTTGCCCAATTCCCTCCCTACCACTCTTCTAAATTCTTCATTGTGCCCTCTGGAATTCCCAATCTGGGTCAGCCAAGTTCCTTCCATATTTTTAACCTTTCTTTTAACCACACCAAGTTCTGCCTCAATGAAAACATGGCTAATTCCCCTATACATCCTACAGATTGCAGATGACTACTTTTACAGCTCACATGCCACAGGCCTAGAAGGTGAGAAACTGCTTCTCCTTACTCACACCTACAGTCCTCTACCGCTCCTTCGTCCTTCAGCAACCCCACTACCTTTGAAGCTCAGGCCATCCAACTATACTACTAAAAATTGCCTTCTTGTTGCTACAGTCTACCAACTTCCTAACTCCCCTTCCCTTCAGTGAAAATTCTGTATCCTTCTTTTCCACCTCAGTGCCTGTATTCATTCTAACATTCATGTTGATATCCCGTTGAACACTCTGGCCTCTCAGTTATGTGACCGCCACACTACTCACCCATCCAAAATCTGAATTTCCAGCACAGTACTATTTTCTGCTCCTCTCTAACCGTCCCAGTTCAATTACTGTAGTGGTCCCATGGTAACAAATCTTTAACCTTTGGTTACTCTAATTTTTTCTATCCTAAACCCTTTTTCCATTGCCTATCAGCCCACCTCTCATTTCTCATTCCTCTTTACCCATCTTAGACTCCAGGGCTCACCACTGTCATCACTCCCTTGTCATGTCTTTCCTTTGCATGTCTTTCCTCTCATCTTTCTCTCCATCCATACTTGAACCCCATCATGCCCATCTCCAAACCTGAGAACCTGAATACAAAGAGAAAAACTACAGCGGAGTTCACTAATTTCACTTTAATAGCTTGAAACTTCAAATGGGCAATCACTAGGGCCTGCTAATCTTTCCAATCCTTACTAGCAAGTTTCTTTTCCCACCATGAGAAAAAAAAAAAAAAAAACCAAAGAAAGAAACTATTTCATACCTTCTGCTATCTCAAACCTCCTAACCAATAACCAAGTCTTCTCCCAGTCTCATCTTATACTTTGCCAAGAAAATAGAAGCCATTAGAGAAGAAAGCTTTTCCCAACACCAAATCTACAAGCCCAACACTGTATGGATGGGCACCTATCTTCTCTCCTGCTAAGATGGAAGAAGGATTAAAGGGCTCCCTCAAGCTCTGGATCCCAGTGTGTCTCTCACCTACTGATGACTTCACTCCTACCACTACCCTCTGTCTCTCCCCCAAGTCCAATTTCTCCCTCTGAATGGAAACATACCCATCAGCATAAAAATAAGCTTGATAATCTTGGTCCTCTCGTCCACAAACCAAATAGAAATAGAACACTAACATGCCATTAAACAATGAAAACTTTAAGATACAGTAGCATTCCACGATACAACCATCAAAAGACATTTATGGGATATTCAGGTTTTAAGAACTTGGTTTTGGTAAGTTACCAATACAGAGAAAATTAAGTTTGGCAGAGGTAGTTTATCCTGCTAACTGGAGGTTAAAAGTCCAACCATTCTAATGGTTCTACTAAATGGCCTTACCACTTTTGCTGTTTGGACAGGAAATAATTCACATATTACAAATCAACAATGTTTATAAATGGGTAACATACTTTCATTGTGGAAGAAAAAAATACTGGTTACCTTACAGTGTTTCAAAGCTTCTTTGTATTCTTTGTTTCTGATTGCATCTCTAGCACTTTTTAGAGCAGTCTTCACTTCCTTGCTGGACATTCTGTCAAGGCAGAAAGCCTGAGTAAATCTACAGTAATACCTACCCAACCGTAAATGTTCCAACAAACTTAGCCATCTGAAAAGGGAACCTGGAAAAGGAAAAGACTCCTTGTCTCTGGAACAGTCTTCCCTCTAGAATATACACAGTTTATTCCTTAACCTCTTCAGATCTGTACTCAAATGTCACTTCCTCAATGAAACCTTCCTTTGACATGCTATTTAACATTTTAATCTTGCCATCCCCCTACTCTCAACAACCCATTATTTCCGGAACCCCTTCCATTGCTTTATTTTTCTTGAAAGCATTTGTCACATTTAATATACTACATATTCTACTTATTTATCCTGTTTATTTTCTGGGTCCCAACCCCACAAGAAGGTAAGTTCCATGCAGGCAAGACTTTTTTTTTTCACTGCCGCATCCCCAGGACCTAGTATCTTAAATTATAGATGATCAATTAATAAGTGTTGAAATTGAGTTATATTTTATTTACATTCATTCTCTATATATTTTGGCTAAAATACAAATGATCTTGTTGATCAGGACTCAAAACACATACCAATCTCAATCCAACTCTCCCACTCTATACAAAGCAAGATCCAGTAGAATAAGCCCAAGTCACAGATAAAACACTAACACAAATAATTTCAGTGACTGTGATATGAAAGTTTAAGAAAGCATTGTTTTAATGCTAGTTTCTGTGAAACATAAATCAAGATATTAACTTTCTTCACAATAAGGATTACTGTAGGTTTATTACCTGTACTTTTTCTAAAGAAATACAATGTTTAAACTTGAATGGAAGCAATGGATAATGCAAAAGGGTTGTACACTAATTTCAGCCATAAAAAGATATTTTAATTAGTAGAGAAAGTATTTCTTCATTTAGTCTTAAGATATATTAATTTTAAATAAATTAGCATATTTTAAGATTACACAACTTATTCTGGCTTACCTATAAACAAGTCTAATTCAGTCATAAGTCAATGTTGAAAAAAAGAAATATTTGTATTTTCTGTCAGCTCCTCTAATCTCACAGAAAGGTAAAACAAAGCCGGGGTAAATATTAAGTATTTATAGGCTTCAGGTGCTCAAGGGAGTAAAATGTACCAAAAAGATGAATCACTGACATAGTACACTGACAGTCCTTTATATCCAAAGAAGAAGCTAACACAGAAGTATGAGACCAAAGAAGTTTGAGAAGTTAGATACATATTTTTTAATCTTTTTGACTTAAAAAATGTTAGGATTCAAAATAATAGAAAAATTAAGATACCATAAAATCAATTTATCTACAGCTAGAACCAGATTCCCTAAATAGGCAGATAAGTAACTTTTTTGCCTAGTTACAATAATTATATAATTTAAAGCACCATATTTCATATGTTCTTGCTTTAGAAACTACTACCTTATCTGAAATTATCTTGGTATATATTTATAGGTGAAAGCTTCAGAATGATTTTTTTGTAGTTTGCAAATCTTGATTGGAGTAGGTAACAAATTTCAATGCTGATTTCACAATTTTCTCAAACCAGTTTCCTTTGGTTAAAAAAAGCCCTGCAGACTAAAAAGAAGAAAATAACATCAAGGATGATGACAACTGATCTAGATCAATAAAAAGAGACAAAAAGAGACACTCAAGTAAAAAAATCAAAAGATGTCCAAGTTGAAAAGGAACAAAAACAGTCTCAAATTAAAAACAAACAAAAGACCACAACCATTACTTAAGGAGGAAGTTCACCATCTCTTCTATCACCCAACATTCATGAGGGTATGTATACAAACAAGGTAGGACCAACCACTACTAAACTACATGCAGCCCCCAAGCTATTTGCTGTGCATGATATAAAAAATATATAAAGAATATAATCTAAATCAAGAGAAAGACTTAAGACATATAAGTCATTCAATAATCAAATGCTAAACTAAGGGTAATGAGTGGAAGTGCAATAGGAATTTAGAGAAGGAAAGGTGTGTGGTGTGATGTTATTAATGGCTTCTATTAATAGAAGATGACAAGACTTAAAAATGGAGTGAAGAAGGAAAATTGCTCTACTCAGAGGCAAATGCATTAGCAAAGTGAGAGAAGTGGGAATGAGTTGTGGCAAGTATAGGAAACAGTGAGAAAGCCAGGCTGAATGGGTCAGAAGGGACTTATTAAAGAGAAGAAAATTAGGTTGGGTAGGTAAATAGAGCCTCAGATTACAGATCCTGAAAGTCAAACAGACAAGTGTGAAGTTAAATACAGCAGCAAATAGGAAGCCATTAGGAATTTTTAAGTAGGTTGTTTTTAAAGACCACTATATAGAAACAAACACCATTTTTCTCTTGGTAATCAATTCTAATATTAAATATCCTTCAGTATCTGTATGTCTCCATATGTAATTACAATTCTTCATGCTACAATGGAACCCTCTATTCTCTTTCAATTCCTTCTTCATCTGATGCAACATTTAACACAATACGCTAGCACTGAGGTCCTCTCTCACTCATGCATACACACATATATGTACGTAAGTTTCAGAAGGTTAATTTGTAAAAAGACAAAATAATCTGCCCCTTTTCAACCCTAAAAACTACTACTTCCTTTTTTTTTAATTTTTATTTTTATTTTTGAGGGGAAAGGGAAACATCCATTCACCAATTTTCTAAACAAACCCTTATTGAGATCCAACCATCTACTAGGTACCACTTAAACCCATTTTCCTTCCAAGGGTAAAAACCTACTACCCAAAATGATTCCACGTAACCCCATACTCCTCTATTTTGGATATTTCCCTTGATTGTAAGGATTTCTAACACGTCAAAGAAACATCTAGCTCTCTTGCAAGAGAGGGAGATGTCTTTAATATTCTTCCACAATACAACTCCCTATTAATTCTTTCCGCCTTATACCTCTCCTCCCACTATTCTCCTCAAACTCAACTGACTTTTTTTAAATAAGAGTATTCATTTTGTACGTTTTCACTCAAGTTTTTCTACTACCAACCCAAAATATTTTTATCCAACATAATTCAAGCATAAAAAGTGGCAACAACTGCACTTAAAAAGAGTTAGAAAGTGACAGTCATGCCATAAAGGCAATGATATTCCTCAAAGACAACATATATATAGGTATGATATATATGTCCCCAGTTGAGGCTATGAAACCTTAAATAATATTCCAATATGCTCATACAAAGATTCCACAAAGCTAAAACAACAATAATAATAAATAGTAATGATAACAACAATGGAAGCTAATTACAGAAAGGAAAAAAACCGATATCTTTAAATCTAATAACAAAAGGTATTTTGTAATGACCCATAGTCTGACATTAAAAAAAAAAACTATGCCATTAAATCTTTCTTCTGAAAGGAATGAGTAAAAACAATCATTAAGTAAAAATAGATTCCAATTTATTATTTAGCATTGTAGACACTTACCTTTTACCAGTTATTACCACCTCTATATTCTTCCCGAATTGAATTTGATTGTTCCTTACCCATTTTCCATCTAAATTAAACAAAAACAAGTATGAGACAATCATATAAAAAGGATGACACCCACAACCCAAAACCTTCTAAACTTTTTAATGCATCAATTTTCATAATTCATAATTTAAAACATGAGAAATAATTATGTATAATTTTTAGTATTTTTATTCTTTCCCAGAGAGACACTATTCTTAATCTCCAAACTTCTGAATTGGTCTAAACTATATTCCTAGGGCCTCAGATGATAAAAGGAAACTTCTACAAGAGATCAGAAGGATTTTGAGACACCATTTCAGAAACCCAAAATACACTGATGTCAATATAAAAAAATAGAGCCAAAGAAGAATATCTACTATTTCTGTGCCATTTTTGCTTTGAATCAAGGACATGCACAGACAACTAAGGGTACTTATTTACACCCAATTTGCAGCCTAACTATATTAGAATAGAACTTTTCTCTAAGGAACATAAGGAGTATAATATAATACAATTATATTAGTTTGTAATCTAATGAAAACAGAGAAATTTTTTTAATGTTAATAATGCATTTAAATAGTCATTAAAAATAGTAACACAACTACACATCTACAAATTCTAAGGGTATTTTGACAGCATCACTGAAGTGGCTTCTGTCAAACAAAAAATAATCTAGAATGGTCCCTGCAGAGAATGGAAGTGGTTTTGAAAAACTGAATAAAGTGAAAAAAAACATGCTACTTCAGAACTAGGAAGTAAACAATGTTTAGGTGAGGCAGGTAGGGATGAACAAGGAATGAAAAGTTTCCCTAACCAAAACACTCATTAGTGATCTACCTAAATAGAAGTGTCAGTCCAACAGTAGAAAGTCTTACTGGTAAGAAAAGAAAGTATGGTAATCCAAACAATGTTTAGGAAAGTAAGATAATAGTTAAAAAAGAAAAAAAAGTACAAACTTGACTATTTCACTGGCTTCTTTAGCCCTGCTAACACTTGGCTGCCCTCCTCACCCAATCTAGTTTTACCACTCAGTCACTTCAACTCTGTTCTTACAAAGTACCCTAGATCCTGTCAGCCCCTTTACTCTGTCATATCCACCCACCAAGGCTTACCCTAGTTGAGAGTGAGCTTAGGAAATCAAATGGATCTAGGATCAAAGCCATTAGGCCTTGGGTACATGACTTCATTACTCAAAGCCCATTTCCTCACTGGTAAAGTAAGAATTACATCACTTACCTGATACACACATAGATGGAGTACTTGGACATAATCTATACTAATAATGTCCTATCTACTGTTATTCTCTCAATCAACTTTGCTACTTGCCATTCCTAAAACAACTAGTGTGATAACTCAGTGTTAAAAATTTTCTCTACACATTCAAATCCCCAACCGTCCTGCAACCTCCTTCTTCCTTGCTCTCTCAAGAAGTAAACTTCCTACCTATACAAACGGCCCCTGACTTACAAATGGTTGAACTTACAATTTTTTGACTTTATGATGGGCTTATCAGCATATTAAATGCATTTTGACCTACAATATTTTCAAGTTAAAATGGGTTTATCATGGTGTAACCCACCATAAGAAGCATCTGTATTCCTCAAGACAGCTATCATCAAACATGAGTATCCTCTTCATATTAGTTACTACACTACATGAATACTAGAGTACAGCCTACAACAGGGATCACTCCCTCCTCCAAACCTCCAAACTGAGCTACTCAACTGGAACTTAACAATTATTTTTTTTATTATCCTATATAGACATAACCTGTCTCCCAATTCAATAAATTCTTAGACGTAAGTCTTATATTTTCAGAGCTTCTTATATATCCAGCACTTACTGGATAATACATATTCAATAAATAGCTAATGATCTTCCAGCTTCCAAGGCTTACCAGTGTTAACAAAAAAATGAGTGACTGAGGGAAGTGTCTCAATCAGTAGACGTTTATTGAACCATACTTTGAGCACACGCCTGGGGAAAAACAAGCCACAGAAGCATCTGTGACCCACACTTTCCAAAGAGGGCTTTGGGAACTCAGTATTCTAGAGGAGAGCATGCAGGAGTGAAAAATGGTGGGAGGGAAGTAGGCAGTGAGGCAAATGGTTACATTCTCTTGAGTACCTTTTCTGATAGCATAGAATTACTGATTAGCAAAAATGTTGTATGTTCACAAAAGAGTAATCAAAACAATGAGGAAACCTGAAATTATGAGAACTAGCTGAAGAAACTGGGGACTAGGAAAAATAAATAAATGGTGGCGAGGGAGTTGGGGGAAGGACTGTTGAAAGGGAGAGATTATCCATGTAAAAGTGAAGAAAAATGCACTAATGAATGGTTAAAAATAGAGGAAGATTAACTTCAACTTAAAATAGGAACTTTTAATGAGACCTATATAAATGTGGAATGAGGTACTCAATGGAAGTGTTTCCCATCACTGGAGATGAAAAAGCACAGGCTGGACAATCCACTCAGCAGGAATGTTTTAGGATAAACTGAATGTCAGATGGGAAGTAGGACTAGAAGCCTCTTAGATTCTTCCAGCACAACGTCTCTAAGGCTCTAAAATATCTGTCTTGCTCCAAATCACTGCAGCACCTGCTCCTATTGACACTGCCAAGGGGAGAAAGAAAAAGATGTATTCTTGTAAGCCTGCCATCAGAGTACATGTCCTGTGGAAACAAGGCTGTAGAGAGTAAGCACAGTTTATGGAATCAGACACAAAATTAAATATAACTTTTATGAATTTAAATGTCAGTCAATATTGTCACTATGGTAGAAAACACGTTCTACATTCCAAATTAACTCAAAACAAATTTGTTTTTATGAGAGAGCCCACTTGTATTACCTTCCATGCTGTATTATTATTTCATGTATGCTTGGTTTTGCTTCCCTGAAATCTAAACTCATGTAAACTGAGACTATTGTTTAGGGTTTTTTTTTTTTTTTTTGAGACGGAGTTTTGCTCTTGTTGCCCAGGCGGAGTGCAATAGTGCGATCTCAGCTCACTGCAACCTCCACCTCCTGGGTTCAAGTGATTCTCCTGCCTCAGCCTCCCTAGTAGCTGGGATTACAGGCGCCAGCCACCACGCCCAGTATTTTGTGTATTTTTCGTAGAGACGGGGTTTCACCATGCTGGCCAGGCTGGTCTCGAACTCCTGACCTTCGGTGATCCGCCCGTCTCGGCCTCCCAAAGTGCTGGGATTACAGGCGTGAGCCACGCGCCCAACACTGTTTACGTTTTTGCATGCTCCCGCAGATCTTTATCATGCTGCTTGAGTAACAATTCTGCTACACTAACAGATAAACTAACTGCAGACAGAGCATTTAGTGAGTTACGGCGCAGACTCTTCAATTTTCAGTCGTGCTCTGACTGGCTCCCTGCGTAAACTCAGGCCAGTCATTTAACCTCTCTAAGCCTGTTTTCCTATCTGCAATATGGTGAAAGTGAGGATTATGGAAAATATTCCATATAAAAGTACCTGGCATGCAGCAGATGCTCAGTAAATGCTCAGTATAACGCTCAGCACCTAAGTGCCATGTGAGTATTAAATAAACAAATCTGTTCCTTACTACAATTATCTTAGCCAAAAAAAAACTGCCAGATATTAGTATTCAGTTGACTTAAGTAGTATAACTCCTCTTTTAACTGTCAGAATATTAAAACTACTAGTGTGATGTGCAAATTATATACCCGAAACTAGATACAGAAATTGGAATTTGGCTTTGGGACAGAAATCTGCTTCTTCCAGAACTCTCCAAAGGAATTCAACAGTCAAAAGAGACCGGTTTTTATTCTGCAGCAAAACAATGATATTCTGAACCTACGTCAACTAACTGAACATGTCACACAGCCCATTTCCCCCTCCAGTTTCGCTTATCTCCTTTGCTCTCTGAAGGCAAGGAACAGCTATGCTTTCCCCTGCCTACAGCCTGAAACTTCTTACTAGGCCCCGCTCCTCGCCCCATGGGAGCACAGTAAATCCTGACTGCACGGGGTAAGAGAAGCAGTAAGATGAGACAGGCTAGAGATTTCCCTGGGAAGGTATTCGGGGGGTCTAAGGCATTCACGGCGCACCTGAGGCGGTCCACCCAGAGGCCCCACAAGGCACCGCCCTATTCAACTTAAGTGACAGCCGCGCCGCCACCTCATCGCCGCCCAGTTCACGTTCTCGCCGAACACTCAGCCACGCTTGCGCGGCCCAAAATGAACAGCCCCGGCCCCGATCCTTTCTTTCTCTAAGTACCATTTCAATCGCCTTTAGGATCCCTTGTGCAAAACCGACAGAAATCCGAACCCACCTGGGGCAGATGCTCCTCTTCTACAAACGCCGAGGCTGCAACGAGAGCGCATGCGCCTTTCCCAGGACTCATTCACGTGACTGGAAGTGGCTGGGTTCTGATTTGCTCGGTATTTGATTAAAAGGTCTTAACGTGAGTAAAAGCGGAGATTTCTCTGTTGCGCATGTGCGCGCTCTCCGCCTGATAGGAGTTGTAGTTCTGCGGGTGAAGCTCGGCGTTACTATCAAGCAACCAAACTGCAAGCCTTGGGAGTTGTTCGCTGTCCCTGCCCTGCTCTGCTAGGGAGAGAACGCCAGAGGGAGACGGCTGGCCCGGCGGCAGGCTCTCAGAACCGCTACCGGCGATGCTACTGCTGTGGGTGTCGGTGGTCGCAGTCTTGGCGCTGGCGGTACTGGCCCCCGGAGCAGGGGAGCAGAGGCGGGGAGCAGCCAAAGCGTCCAATGTGGTGCTGGTCGTGAGCGACTCCTTCGTAAGTACCGCGAGGCAGGGGAGGGGCGCCCCGCTAGGGACCGGCGACCTCCCCGCCGCCGCCTGTGCTGCAGGCTTTGGGGAGCAGAACCTGAGACATTTTCAAACACCTTTTACCCCGATGCAAAGAAAGAAATACATTTTATGTGAGGCCCCGTGTACTCACACGTACACCACATACCTATGCAAACATGTAAAACAATAGTGAAACACTGAAAACATCTTTGCAGATCTTTTTTTTTTTTAAATACTGACCTCGATTCGCTAAATTATTTTACCACGACTAATGAACTTTCAGTCCATACCCCCGTTTGGTTTAATTGTGTGGTAAAATAACATTCTGCATCTCCATAAAAGCGTGTTAGCTTTCCAAAAGTCATTTTCCAGTTCACCTCAAGTTTGCAGGAATTCATGTTTGGGTGAGAAGTGAAGAAAGTTTATTTTTATTACCCAGGTCTGTGATAATCCTGTTAGTGCTGATTCAGATGGAATCGTTGGTATAACTTGATTAACTCCCCCGTATTCCAGGAATGTGTGTATGTGTGTGTGTTGGTAATGTGGCTGAATCCCAAACTTAAACAGTTTTTGAAACTTTCCCAAGCCAAAGGTGCTACTGTCAACCTTACCCGATGCTTTTAGGATGATCCATATTTTAAAAAGTGCTGCTTAGACAATTGTTTGGTTATTAATTGTAATATTAGTTTATTATCACTCGGTGTTACTGTGGTCACACAGATGTTGGCGTTAAGCATATCTGGCACTAAAGAATGTTTGTAATCATATGTTGTATTTCCTTTCTCGTAGATTCCTGATGATTAAAATTACATAGTCTGAATGTGCCCATGGGATTTTTTGAAAATATTACTTAAAGTTATCTTTGTGATTTAAACTTAGAGAATGGGCAGTACTGGAAATTGACTAGATGGCATTTTATTACAGAGTGCTCTTGTAATCAAAGGCAAATGAAGGAAGCAGGATTGTGCAGAGAAGCTGAATTTTGTTGCCATCTTATGAATGACAGTTCTCAAACTAGTATGGTGCTTCAGAGCTGCTTTCCAGTAGGAGTGAGGAGAACAGACCTTTCCACCTGCATGTTGGATGGCCACTGGTTGTGGGCTGCTCCTAGAATGGGGCATGATGTTGGGCAAAGCAGCTGTCTTCAGCAGAGGCAATTGTTCATTCCTAAAAGGGAATCCGAATGTGGATCACAGCATCCCAGAAACTTCCAAAGATGACTGAGATATATAGGTTTGTTATTTTTTTTAGTGTAGTATGAATGCATAGATTTTTCTGTATTTGTGCTTAAATTTTTTGCATTCACGGCCGGGCGCGGTGGCTCACGCCTGTAATCCCAGCACTTTGGGAGGCCGAGGTGGGCGGATCACGAGGTCAAGAGATCAAGACCATCCTGGCTAACACGGTGAAACCCCGTCTCTACTAAAAATACAAAAAAATTAGCCGGGCGTGGTTTCGGGCGCCTGTAGTCCCAGCTACTCGGGAGGCTGAAGCAGGAGAATGGCGTGAACCTGGGAGGCGGAGCTTGCAGTGACCTGAGATCGCACTACTGCACTCCATCCTGGGCGACAGAGCGAGAGTCCGTCTCTAAAAAAAATAAAAATAAAAATAAAAAAATTTTAAAAAAATAAAAAATAAAAAAAAATTTTGCATTCACATACTTGTTAATATTCAAACTGTCCTATCTTTGGCCAGTGGAAGCCCCTTCAAGGGTGGTTCTGAGTCCTTTTGACCCATCCCCATTAGTATTTGACAGCTTGCTTTAACAGAGTTCCATGTCCACAATGTATATTTCCTGTCCCATCTTGTATTTAGAGACCACAGTCTGAGTGTTAGGGTGTTCATTGCATCTAGACCTTTCCAGTGGACAAATCTAGAAAGTATATATATTTTAGAACGAGAAAAATAAATTGTGAGATCATACTGATACTTTCCATTCAAATTTAAGATTACAAGTTTATTCTTTGATTTTTATACTTATATCTTTTTTGTTTTATGCCAAATATTTTGGTCTAAATGCATTAATGCAATTACTTATTTGCTTTATCCAAACATATAATATGTATATGTCAATGTGTTTGAAAATAAGACTGTAATATTACTAGAAATAATGCTAGTCCTGAGTGCAGCTTACAGTTTCTTTGAAGTTTTTGTTTTAGGTATATTCAACTATATAGTAAAAATGTTGGTCTTTAAACTTAAAATAATTCCTCTCTCTATGATTATACCAGTTTGGTATGCTGTTAGATTCTTGACACTGTGATTTATCATTTCTAAAACTCTGCAGGCTAAGATAGAGCAGTTGAGCTGGATAATAATTGTAGGAAGAAAATAGCACATTGGTTTTACTTTCAGGATAGCAACGCAAGAGATCAACTTTTTGCATTTGTAGATCAACTCCCAAGAAAACAAGCAAACCAAATGAAAACTCATTTTTAAACTATACATAAAAACTATTAAATATTTGAAACACTTAAAGTGTCTGGAAACTGTCCTAAGGTCATACACCAAATGAAGAAACATTTATTCAAGAAAATCTACGAAAACTTGGTAAGAATAGCAAGAAGGGTCTGTGGCAGTGAACTATAGTTTTGACAGAGGTTTCACTCAGGTGGGTGTGGCCAAGAAGATAGGACTACTCCCCCGCGGCTCCCAATCACCGGTTATGGTATCTCACCAAAAGGGACAGGCTGTGAGATTTCTCATCTTCTCCTAATCCAAGTTGGAGAGGTTAAATTCCTAATGAATGCAGCTGAGAAGTTGAGGGCTCCCTTACTTCAGTCAGCCCCCACTTACAGGACAGAGGCTTTATGCCAGGTGCGGAAAGTTGAGAATACTAGGGCCCTAATTGCCCTGGCCCTAGCTCTCTAGTAGGACAGAGCTTCCATACCAGGAGAGACAAGCTGAGAAGACCAAACAAGCTTCTGCAAAGCAAGCAGAATGGAGGAAATAATAAGGATTAGGGCAGAAATTAAAGAAACAGAGGATAGAAAAATAGTAGAGAAAATCAATGAGACCAAAAATTGGTTCTTAGACAAAATCAGCAAAATTGACAAACCGTAGCTATACTGAACAAGAAAAAAGACAAAAGAGCTAGATGACTAAAATCATGAAAGAAAATGGGTACATTATCTTAAGAAATAAAAGAATTACAAGGGAATACTTACATACAATAACTGTATGTCATCAAATTAGATAAATGAAATGGACAAATTGCTAGGAAGGCAGAAACTACTGAAACTGACTCAAGAAGAAATAGGCAATCTGAATAGACCTATAAGAAGTAAAGAGAGTAAACTGGTAATTTTAAAACTACCAACAAAGAAAAGCACAGACCCAAACGGTTTCACTGATAAATTCTACCAAATACTTAAAGAATAATTAATACTAATTCTTCATCTACTCTTCCAAAAATTAGAAGAGAACACTTCCAAACTATAAGACCAGTTTGGCCAGGCGCGGTGGCTCACACCTGTAATCCCAGCACTTTGGGAGACCGAGGTGGGTGGATCACCTGAGATCAGGAGTTCCAGACCAGCCTGGCCAACATGGCGAAACCCCGTCTCTACTAAAAATACAAAAATTAGCCAGGCGTGGTGGCAGGCACCTGTAATCCCAGCTACTCAGGAGGCTGAGGCAGGGAGAATTGTTTGAACCCAGGAGGCAGAGGTTGAAGTGAGCCAAGACGTGCCATTGCACTCCAGCATGGACGAAAGAGCAAGACTCCATCTCAAAAAACAAAAACAAACAAAAAAACAGTTCGTGTCTGATTCCAAAGCCACGCATACATCACAAGGAAAGAAACCCACAGACCAGTATCCCTTAGGAATATAAGAGCAAAGATCCTCAACAAAATGAATTTGGCCCTCCATATTCACAGGTTCTGAATCCGTAGATTCCACCAACCTCAGATAAAAATATATGGTATTTATGGGATGTGGAACTCACAGAACTTAACTTTTCCTATCCATGGGTTCCACAGGGCTGACTGTGGGACTTGAGCCCGCAAAGATTTGGTATCCTTGGGAGGTCCTGGAAACAATCCCCTGCAGATACCAAGGGACAAATGTACTAGGAAACCAAATTCATTAATATGTAAGAAGGATTATTCACCGTTACCAAGTGGAATTTGTCCCCAAAATGTACAGTGAGTTTAATATCTGAAAATCAATTAATGTAATACATCATGTTGACTGAATAAAGGACAAAACCCATGTGATCATCTCAATAGATGCAGAAAAAGCATTTGAGAAGATTTGACAATCCTTATGCATTCAACTGGCTAGAAATAGAAGGGAAATAAAAGGCATCTACAAAAAAAGCCAGAACTTTACACTGAACGGTTAAAAGAAAAAAAAAATCAGTTTTCTGACTAAGATCAGGAAGAAGACAAGGATGTGTGTTCTCACCACTGCTATACAGCATTGTGCTGGGGGTTCTAGCCACAGAATTAGAAAAAAGATTAAATAAAAGGCATTCACATTGGAAAGGAAGAAGTAAAAGTATCTATACTTGCAGTAATCTTGTATGTAGGATTCTACGGCTCCACTACAAAACTATTGAACTAATAAATTAGTAAGGCTGTATACCAGGTCAGTGTACAAAAATAAATTGTATTTTATATACTTAATTGATTAACACACTTATAGTCAAATTAAGAAAACAGTTCCATTTAAAGTAACATCAGAATGGATGAAATACTTAAAATAAATCTAATCAAAGAAATATAGTTCTTATACTCCGAAAACTACAAAACATTGTTGAAAGAAATAAAAGAACATTTAAATAAATGAACAGACATCCCCTTTTCATGGATCAGAAGATTTAATATTGTTAATATAGCAGTACTCACCAAGTTGATCTACAGATTCAATTCAATGCCTGTCAAAATCCCTAGAACCTTTTTTTTTTCTGCAGAGATGGAAAAAGCCATCCTAAAATTCATATGGTAATTCAAGGGACCCAGAATAGCCAAAAATACATCTTGAAATAAAAAGAACAAAGTTGAAAGACATATACCTCCCAATTTTAAAGCTTACATCTTAACTACACCAATCAATGTAGTATGTTACTGGCTTAAGGATAGGTGACATACAGATCAATGGAATAGAATCTAAAGTCCAGAAATAAACTCTCATATTTATAGTAAATTGATTTTTTAACAAGGGTGCCAAGACCATTTAATAGGGAAAGAATGATCTTTTAAACAAATGGTGCTGGAAAAAAAAATATGAATGAAGTTGGACCCTGCCTTGCACCATACACACACACAAAAAAAACTTTAAGTAAATTGATTGATTAATCAAATGTAAAACTAAAAAACTCTTACAAGAAAACATAGGTGTAAGTCTTTGTGATTGTGGATTGGGCAAAAGATCTTTTTTTTTTTTTTTTTTTTGAGATGGAGTCTCGCTCTGTCACCCAGGCCGGAGTGCAGTGGCACAATCTCGGCTTACTGCAACTTCCGCCTCCCAGGTTCAAGCCATTCTCCTGCCTCAGTCTCCTGAGTAGCTGGGACTACAGGTGCCCGCCACCACACCCAGATAATTTTTTTATTTTTATTTTTAGTAGAGATGGGGTTTCACCGTATTAGCCAGGATGGTCTCGATCTCCTGACCTTGGGATATACCCGCCTAGGCCTCCCAAAGTGCTGGGATTACCGGCATGAGCCACCATGCCCGGCCAAAAGATCTTAATAGATATTTCTTTATAGAAGATATGCAGATGACCAATAAATACATGAAAAGATGCTCAACATCATTAATCATTCGGGAAATGTAAATCAAAACCACAGTGAGACACCAGTTATACCCACTGGGATGGTTATAATGAAAAAGACAATAACTAGAGTTGGCAACAATGTGGAGGAATTGCAACCCATACCCTGCTGGTAGGATCATGCAGCCATTGGAAATCAGTTTGGCAGTTTCTCGAATGGTTAACCATAGAGTTGCTGTATAATCCAGCAGTTTTACTCCTAGGTGTATATTCAAGGGAAATGAAAATATAAGTCTACACAAAAACTTCTACATGAATGTTCATAGCATTATAATGTTCATTATACATAATGGCCAAACAGTATAAACAACCCAAATGCCCATCAATTGATAAATGGATAAATAAAATTTGGTAATATTATTCAACAATAAAAAATATGGTATATGCTACAATGTAGATGAAACTTAAAAAGATTATGCTAAATGAAAGAAGCTAGTCACAAAGGACCACATATTGTATGATTCCATTCATATGAAATGTCCAGAAAAAGCAAATATGTAGAGCCGGAAAGTAGGTTAGTGGTTGCCTAGGCTTCAGGAAAATAGAGAGTAATGGCTAAAGAGTGCAGAATGTCTTTTGGGGATGATGAGAACATTCTAAAATCGACTATGGTAATGGTTGCACAGCTTTCTGAATACACTAAAAACCATTGAATTGTACACTTTAAATGGATGAGTTGTTTAGTGTGTTAATTATATCTTAATAAACCCATTTTTAAAAGAATAGAAAACAGGCCAGGCACAGTGGCTCACACCTGTAATACCAGCACTTTGGGAAGCCACGGCGAGCAGATCACCTGAGGTCAGAAGTTCGAGACCAGCCTGGCCAACATGGTGAAACCCCATCTCTACTAAGAATACAAAAATTAGCCAGGCATGGTGGTGGGCACCTGCCCAGCTACTCGGGAGGCTGAGTCAGGAGAATCGCTTAAACCTAGAATACAGAGGTTGCAGTGAACCGAGATTGTGCCACTGGACTCCAGCCTTGGTGACAGGGTGAGTCTCTGTCTCAAAAAAAATAAATAAAAATTTAAAAATTAAATAAATAATAGAAAAGAAGCATCTCTGCCTGGGTCTTAAAGGTCAGAGGCATCTTCTGCATCCCCACTCCTACTCCTACCTCTACTCCCTGCCACTGCACCTGTATCAGTTTTAGTTTTGCTGAGGTTTCAGGAGTGGCGGGGGAGAGTAGGTACAGGAGTGTTTACTAGAGAGTCTAGTGAGAATCTCATTCAGTCTGATGGACAGATCTGGGAAGAACACTATAAGCAGTCTTGCCATGCTGACATGGCAAATCAAAGTTGCTGTTACATTCTTTTATTAGGATGATTAATTCAAATCTAAACTTCTCTGATTCTGCATGGCCCATAATGATAAGGAACCGAGTACAAGCCATGGTTCAGAAGGAGCAATCAAAATCACAAAATTGTATCTACAAGAAGACTTACCCACCCCAAGGGGGAAAGATGTGTGGACCCATGAGAATTAATTAACAAGAGCAGAATGCAGCAACTAAAGGCAGTTGGTACCATTTCTGTAACTTTTGCAGAAAGCCAATTAATGGGTCATTTTTATTTCTTAAATGCCCAATTTTAGAGTGCTTAGTTTGTTTGAACCATAGGAATGGCCTTGAGAAAATTGAAATGGGCTATTAGTAAGTTATAGAAGTTATACCAAAAGCCATTTTTCAAGATTTTCTCTCCCAACTAAATTTGACAGAACTGTGTTTTCACTTATAACTGGCTATCCATTGTAAACCACATTAACATACTACGGAAAACTTACTTTCTCTCTTTTTCATCAGCCAGCTGTGTTAAGATGCCTTTCAGTTCAGAATGAAATATTCTATAGACCATCTCCCATTGATACCATTATCAGCAGTACTAGTAGTAGCCTAGTTTTTAAATGATTTGTTAGTGTGTAAAAACTACATGAAGTCAAAAACCAAAACTTCTAGAAAATTTTTAAATATTTTCTCTAATAACATTTTGGTCTTCGTTTAGAGTATTATTGATATTTCTGACATTGAGAATATGTATATCATAATTTAAATATTTCCTAGGAACCAAATTTTGTGATTGATATGCTTAATCCAGTTTATTAAGCTTTGCAAAAATACACTGTTGAATTTTGAGCATAAATTTGTCTTCTTTTTTAAATTGAACAAATCTCTGGATTAGAGATTCATTTCATTTCATTCACTGAATATTTGCATACCGCTCACTGCCTTATATATATCTCAGACAGCAATCTTAACATAGATCACCTTTCACTGATGGAATCGTTGGGAACTTTCCCACATGAGGGCAGTTGCCCCCTCCCTTTCTGGTTATCTCTGCCACTCTATTTCAAAGAGTCCTGCTTTCCAGCCTGCTTTTGATACAGATAATGTCCCTGTACTAGTCATAGAGATGAGTCAATAAATCACTAACATTGATTTTAATCTGACACATTAGTTATTGATATGCTGCAGTAGTCATTTGCAGTGGTAGTTACACTAATTTGAACCTAGCCTGCAGGACTTGGAGTCCAAATCCCTATATGTGAATTATATAGCACGTTTAAGACAGTTCTACCTTGTGACCTTCTGCTCCATCCCCCAACCGGGTAAGCCTGGGTCTAGATTCTTACTTAGGTAAGCCTAAGTCTAGATTCTAGGCAGTGGCCATAAATTGTTATCTCCCCATGTTCAAAAGATTGTAACCATAAGACATATACACATTTGGGATTTGTGAGGATAAATTTCTGAGAATTTGAATTTAAGGGCTTAAAGAAATTCTCATGAGGGAGGGCTATGCACTTTTTTTTTTTTTTTTTTTTTTGAGATGGAGTCTTGCTCTGTCACTCATGCTGAAGTGCAGTGGCACCATCTCAGCTCACTGCAACCTCTGCTTCCCGGATTCAAGTGATTCTCTTGCCTCAGCCTCCCGAGTAGCTGGGATCACAGGCACCTGCCACCACACCTAGCTAATTTTTGTATTTTTAGTAGAGACAAGGTTTCACCCTGTTGGCCTGACTGGCTTTGAACTCCTGACCTCAGGTGATCTGCCTGCCTCAGCCTCCCAAAGAGCTGGGATTACAGGCATGAGCCACTGTGCCTGGCCACTATGCACTTTTGTCTTCGCCTTTCTAGCTCATCATTGAGGAAATCAGTAGTTATTTGCTTAGCATTCAATGATTACTCTTGCTAGAAGTGGTAATTTATTTTGACATAAGACATGCATAATTTTCCCCATCTTAAAAAAAGAACTGACTTTAATCCCACATTTTCTTCCAGCTAACACACCATTCTCTAACATCCATCCCGTTTTTCTGTTTTGCTTTGCAAAATAACTTCTCAGAAGAGCTTTTCTTTTTTCCCCCTGCTGCCTCACTTTCCTGCCTCCCATTCCTTCCCCTTTCCAGTTTAGCTGTTCATCTTTACCACCCATTGAAAGTGCTCTTGTCAGGGTCACCAGCTGTCTCTATACTGCCAATTCCAATGTGCATTTTCTGGCCTCGTTTCAGGTGCATTCTCAACACAGCAGATGTTACCTCTTTCTTGGCACACTGTCTTCTCTCAGCTGTCATGGCACTCGGTCTCCTCACATCTTCCTCCCTTGGCCGTTCTTTCTCAGTTTCCCATGCTGCTTTCCCCTCTTATTTGGGACTCCTTATAGCTTCCTCTAGACCCTTTTCTTTCCCCTCCTTCTTCTCTCTCCCTGAAAGGTTTTATTTAATCTCACAGTTTTCAAAACCATGAATATGTTAAATGCTCCCAAGTTTTATTTTGCCAAGATAGACTTCTCTCAACTCCAGATTCCTATCTGTATCCAACAGCCTACTTTATATCTCTATTTGGGAATCTCAGCTATCTCAGGGATTTAGATATATTCTGTATTTTGGGTTGGCTCATGTTCTAAACTGGAATTTATTTATAATTATGTTGAAAACATATAATAGATAGAACCCCAGGACTGGAACATTCTTTTTTCTGTTCTTGCTATTTACCAACGTGAGTTCTTCAATTCCCAGTTCATCTCCAAAATGCATATCTCCAGCCCAAACATCTCCTAATCTTCAGACTCACTTATCAAGCTGCCTAATTTTTTTTGTAGAAACAGGGTCTCCCTGTGTTGCCCAGGCTGGTCTTGACCTCCTGAGCTCAAGCTATCCTCCCACCTCAGCCTCCCAAAGTGCTGGGATTATAGGCATGAGCCACCACACCCCACCCCAGCTGCCTAATTGATATCACCACTTCCATCTCACAGATATCTCAAACTTTGTATGTCCTTTAAATTCTTTGAATAGCTGGATCCTGTTCATTCTTTAGGTCTCATACATCCCAGAGAAGGCTTCCCTGTCCACACGGTCTAACGTAGTTCTCTCTTGTCCTTCTGTATCTAGGATTTTTTTTCAAAGCACATGTCATAATTTGTAATTATTCATAGTTTATTTGCCAGTATACTTTTTGCCTCTCCCACTAGACTGTAAGCTTCATGGGGCCTAAGACTCTGTTTTATTCACCATTGCATCCTCAGATTTTGCACAGTGACTGGCACATAGTTAAGTATTCAACAAATACTTAGTCAGTTCATCATCCCCCAAAAGAACGTTCCAGGAAGTCCTTTATTTACTGTAGTCAAATGAATACAAGTGTAACACTGCACTGAATTCTAGCTATTTATGTACCAGATACTGGAAACACCCTCTATACTTGTTTTGTTTTTATCTTTGGAGGATTCTTAAAATCATATTGAAGTCTTCTGCTATTGTAAATTTTATGGTTAAAGAAAATAATTTTCTTCTTTGGTAATGTAATCAATTTTAATTAAATTTCTTTATTTCCAGGATGGAAGGTTAACATTTCATCCAGGAAGTCAGGTAGTGAAACTTCCTTTTATCCACTTTATGAAGACACGTGGGACTTCCTTTCTGAATGCCTACACAAACTCTCCAATTTGTTGCCCATCACGCGCAGGTATGAACATCCTTAATATGAATGGGAGAAAGTGGCTACACACTGAAAATATATTCACAGTTTAAAAGATTATACCTAAAAGTAGAATAGTTCGTTGTATTTGGCCTCAATAAAATTGTTTTAATATAAAAGATGTGCATTTTAAGGTATATATTGGCTATTGGGGTTGTTCAAATTGTATTTTTCAAGAGTAGGAATTTTTATCATTTAGAAAGGTGTCTAGTTCATGTGTTACCATTTTATTTCCTTGTGACTGGGGACTAAGAATCTTTTGACCATCCAAGAAAATGAGGGAATACTCATATTTCCTAGAAGAGTTCTGTTTCCAGGGAAATTTTTCAGTAATGGTATAGGTAATTGGGAGGACTTCTATGAACATTAGAGTATACCATAAAGTAGTTACAACTTATATTCAGATTTACCTGAATTTTTTCTTATTATTTCAGATTACATACTTTACCTCTTTCTTTCCGTCTCAATTCACTTTTATCCCAAGTCAAATTGTTCACTTTTATTATTATAATTTAACAAATAGGCATAGTTTTATTGGCAGAATGTCAGTGACATTAAGCCATGAATAATTAACAAATAGGAAAAAACTGCCATTTTTATAAATTCTGTCTATTGTCTGATGGTTGTTTTCCTTTTCCCCTGTCTTCTGGTTTATGTTTGTTGCCTTGGAACCCATAAATGGCACTCAGTGATTTGGTTTGTCTGTAAATGAGATGATTTTCTCTGTGATTTGAGTTATAACTTCTTTCACCTATATTTTCAACACTAACAACTATATTATTACCAGTGAATAAAAGAAACTAAACTATATTATAAATGATATTTCAATAATGAAGGACCAGGCATATTAAAAAACAGTTTTGTTAACTGTAAAGTAGAATGAGCAGTGGGCTAGGGTGAGACAATGACCTGGATGCTAATCCTCAAGCAAGTCACTCAGTCTTCTTATCTGCAAATTGCTGTGTATACTGTGTACCTCACAGGGTTGTTCTGAGCATCACATTAAATAACGAATGAGAAAGTGGCCAATGAACCCTAGATGTCTCAAAATGTTAGATGTTGTTTTTCCTGGAAGAAGTATATTTTGAAGAGTAAGCGAGGTCAAATAATTTGTCAAAGACCACTCAGTAACTGGTGTTATTGGGATTCAAACCCAGGTAATCCCCCATCCCACCTCTCAGAAAACATCTTGCTAGATGAAAACAGAAAGCTTATTCTAACTTTCTATTTATGTACACAGAAATGGGAAAAGGAAAAAAAGTGTTTATTGAATAAACAATCATAGTTGTAGAAAGTGAGAGATAAGGCATAACACACTACGTTTTTCGTGGAAAGCCAGCAAAAGGACAGGGAATAAGGGAAGATCCTTAAGGATGTTGGGGAAATGAGATCTGTACTTCAATTGTCTGATTTAGAAAATTAACCAATAAATACTTAGGGATTGTTTTTATGATTGAAAGAGGCCTCTAGTCACACATGCTTTGTATTTAATTCCAGCTGTATTTACCTTAAGTATCTTAAGCACTAAGCGTTAGTCAACTCATCTGTAAAATGGAAATAGTAACTCCCCACAGAGTATCACTCTGATAAAATGAAGTAACAATCAGAAATGTTTGGTAAAGCACCTAATCTGGGTACGTCTTATTGCAGAGCATGAGCTCTTCACTAGTGGACTGCTCTCTCAGAGTAATTGTCCTAATAGTTAAATTGTTAAGCTTTACCTTAATCCCAATTCCTTTTTTTTTTTTTTTTCTCAGCAATGTGGAGTGGCCTCTTCACTCACTTAACAGAATCTTGGAATAATTTTAAGGGTCTAGATCCAAATTATACAACATGGATGGATGTCATGGAGAGGCATGGCTACCGAACACAGAAATTTGGGAAACTGGACTATACTTCAGGACATCACTCCATTAGGTAAAAATAAAACAAAAATAATCATCATGGACTGCCCTCTGCCATAGCGTGTACATGTACTCTTTTTGACTTTAATTTTTTTATTTTTCCACAAAGGTGAAAGTAAGTCTCTTAATCCCTTCATTGTGTTAATTAGGCTGAAATTTTAGCTTTCTTTCATCTTCCTAAAACATTAAAATGGCTAATATACTAGTCATTTTGTTTTTCTTAAGCATTAAAGGTCTATAAATAGTGTTTGTAAACTCGTTTAGCCCATGCTTTATTTTCATTGAATTTCCTTTAATGGCTACTGTATTATTAATTTTAAAATCTGTTTTTAAAACCATAGCCTTCTTGCTGCTTTCGTTGGTCAGTTCTAACTTGAGTCTATTGTAACTTTTTTTTTTCTTTCATTTTACTAAGTCCTCAAAAACCAGGCAGCCAAGCATAGTGGTTAAGAGTAGAGGTCAAGAATCAGATTGCCTGCTTTTGAATTATAGTTTCTGTTTACTACTAGCATTGTAGTAGTCTGATCTTGGACACATTGTCTAAATGTTGACACTGTACTTTAATTTCTTTGCTGTGAGGCTTAAATGTATCAGTAAGTTCAGAAAAGAGCTAACATAGGAGGCCTGAGACTGCTCTGCTTAGAAAGGCCTGCTTGGAAGGTTGGCCCCTGTCTGGCATCTAGGAACTAGGATTTCTGGCGTATTCCCACTATTCCTTAACTGATAAGAGTGGCCTATTGTGTGCCTGGAGCATTTGTGCATTGTGGTTTATGCCGAATACCAGCTTTCCTTCCAGGAGTCTGGAATTTTGGTATGTGCGAAGTAGAGGGTGCTTATATAATCAGCACCCCCGCCTAAAAAACTTGGGTACTGATTCTCTAATGAGCAGAAACAACACTTCACATGTGTCGTCGCAATTTGATGGTGGAAGAATTATGTCCTCTGTGACTCCAACCGGACACTTGTGCCTAGTTTCTTCTGGACTTTGCCCGAAGCACCTTTTCCCTTTGCTGATTTTGCTGTGTATCCTTTTATGTAATAAATTATAGCCATGAGTGCAGCTGTATTCTGGGTCCTGCAATTCCTCCTACTGAACTTCGGTGTGATCTTGGGATCCCCCAACACTTGTGAACCCCAACATAAATACATATTAGGGATTAGAGTGCCTCTTTCTTACCTAGGCAAGTGCTAATTGAGGGTTATTTGTAATGGTTGTTGTGATGGTGATGATGATACTAATGATGATGATAAGTAATAATAAGAAAAAATTAAGTTAACAAAAATAGTGATGAATGTAGTGAGTTGAATAATGTTCCCCCAAATTTCGTGACCACCTAGAAAGAACTTCAGAATGTGATCTTATTGGAAAATAGACCTTATTTGCAGATGTAATTAGTAAGGATCTCCAGATGAAATCATGACTGCTGTCTTTATTAGAAGAGGAACAAGGACATAGGCACACAGAGAAGAAAACAAATGTTAAGACAGAGGCAGAGATAGTAGTGAGGCAGCTACAAGCCAAAGAATGAAAGATTGCCAGGAGTCACCATAAGTTAGGAAGAGGCAAGGAAAAATTCTGCCAGAGTCTTCAGAGGGAATGTGTCTCTGCTGACACCTTGATTTTAGACTTATAGCTTCCACAACTGTGGGAGAACAGGTTCCTGTTGTTTTAAGCCACACAGTTTGCAATAATTTATTCTGACAGTTCTAGGAGATGAATACAGTGAGTTATGGGTAAACAGATACTAAAATAATCTAAAATAATCTGAACATTAAAATTGCTCTCCTAGTTACTGTTTAATTTCTTCCCTTTTCTGTCCTCCAAAATCTAAAAGATGGCAGTACAGGAAATGCAGAAGCAATCCTGACATTCCTATTCTTTACTCTGTCTTCTAATGCATTGCCAAATGTAGTCAGTTCTACTTCTGAATTATTTCTCCAACTTACTCACTTCTCACTCTCTCCACCAAGCTACTGTCATCTCTTGCCTAAACTATTAAAATGGGCTTCTACTTGGACTCTTCTTACTCTATCTGACCCATTTTCTATAGGCAACCAGAATGATCTTTCTTAGATGTATGTCTGATTACATGACACACTTGCTTAAGATCTTTCAACGGTTTTTCTCTTCAGGTTAGTTATAATCCCAAATCCACAACATGATTTATGAGACCCTACATGATCTAGCCCCTGTCTACCTCCAGTCTCATTTCATACCACTCTCTCCATCCCTCAGTATGCACCTGGTCTTTTAAAACTTTCCTTAATATGCTTTTTACTACCTCTGGACTATTGCATGAGCTAGTTTCTCTGTGCAAAATCCTGTTCCCCTACTCTTCCCTGCTAATATCAGAAAGAAAGGGAGGGAGAAGAAGTACATGTAGGAGGAGGAGCACAGGCTTTGTGTCCATCAGAGCAGTCAGATGCCCAGCTTCCCTGCTCACTATCCTTGTAACCTTGGGCAAGTTACTTGATATTGAGTGTCAGTGTTCTATAAGAATTCTTGGGCAAGTTACCTGGCATTAAGTGTCAGTGTTCTGTAAGTTATCTGTAAGAATTATGATGCCTATCTCATTGGATGACTGTGTTTTATATGAGTTAAAAGATACTATACAAGGATTAAGCGGAATAATATAAAATATTTAACAGTGCCTGGCACAGAGTAAGCATTTACTCAATGGAAAGATTATTATTATGAAAATGGCTTAACCAGAATTGCAGTCTAACATTTATATAACCATCTTTTTTTTTTTTTTTTGAGACACAGTCTCACTTTGTCACCCAGGCTGGAGTGCAATAGCATGATCTTGGCTCGCTGTAACCTCCGCCTCCCGGGTTCCAGCGATTCTCCTGCCTCAGCCTCCTGAGTAGCTGGGATCATAGGCATGCGCCACTACGCCCAACTAATTTTTGTATTTTCAGTAGAGATGGGGTTTCACCATGTTGGTCAGGCTGTTCTGGAACTCCTGACCTCATGATCTGCCTGCCTTGGCCTCCCAAAGTGTTGGGATTACAGGCGTAAGCCACTGCACCCGGCCATAACCATCATTTTTCTAAAGTGCTTTGCATTGCTAGTTACTTTATGGAGTTTCACAAATTTCTCTTTAAAATCTTTCTCCTTTTTAGAATGTAAGCTTAATCTAAAGTAAGATACAACTGTTTATAATAAAAGAAATCTAAGATTGAATGCCATATATTCCCTGTAACTTTTATTCTTCTATGTGACATGGTTAAAATATGACCTGACTTATATTCCGCAGCAGGATAATTATCCATGCAGAGCAAAGACCTTATCTCTTCTTCTCTGCTTTATTCCCATTTGCCAGCATAGTGCCAGTATGCTGTAGGTTCACAATTAAATTTTTGATGAATGAAAAAGTTATTTTGAAGTACCTACAGTTTATTATTTGATAAACATTGATATTCTGTGTAACACAGGATCATATCACTTGTTCATTATTAGTATTTTGTATATATCTACAACTAATAGAGGATATCCTGTTTTTAAGTTTTTAAAATTCTTTAAATATTAATATTTAGGAATTCTTTCTTTGTCATGTGGAATTCTAAAATTAGTAGAGAAAAAAACACTTAGATGTTGATGTTTGGGATGTCAAAGATGGTTTTCAGTGCAATACTTGCTTAAAGCATATTTTCATTTACTCACACTCTCATCAGAGCTTAGGAAATTGAAATAAGCCACCAGGAGTATTTTTATGAGCGCTGTATGTACCCACACAGACATTTGGCTGACAAATAGGTCAAGGTTGCTGTTAATAGCATGTCTGAAGGTTATATGAATTATATAGCACATTATTTTTCAGCGTAAACTTAAAAATGGGTCTCAGAACAAAACCTGGTCTCTCAATATCAAATTTCATAAATAGGGGCATTCAGTCTTGTTGATAGATTGACTTTCAAAATCAAAATGCAAGTTATTATAATTCTTTATTACTGAAATTGGCCATTTTTGAACCTGCTTATATTTTCAGCCAGAATTACAGGTTTCTTTATTATTATAATACTTCCATCTGTCTTTTTTAGGCATTGGTGATGCTTCCTTCTTGTACCAGTTTAGGAACACTAATTTAATTAAGTGTCCCTTATTATATATGACACACCACACCATACTAGGATCTCTATGGGCTGCACAGTTGTTTCATCTGGACAGTTGTTAAAGAGATACTGGTAGTATTACTCATAAAAATGCCATTTACTGATGATAAGACCTTGAGCAAGTAATTTATCTGCTTAGAATCCCAGTTTAGTCAGATGAGCTTTCACTAGATGACTTTAAAAGTTCTACTCTGAAATTCTATAACTCCAATGGAGTACAGTTAAGTGGTTTATAAATTTCTGATACTCATCTGCCCCTTCACATTATATGTATTGTGTTATAACAGGTTTAAGTTCAAATTTGCTGTCTTCTTATTCAATTGAAAGGAAACATTTGGGCTGGGCGCGGTGGCTCACGCCTGTAATCCCAGCACTTTGGGAGGCCGAGGCGGGCAGATCACGAGTTCAGGAGATCGAGACCATCTTGGCTAACACGGTGAAACCCCATCTCTACTAAAAATGCAAAAAATTAGCCGGGCGTGGTGGCGGGCCCCTGTAGTCCCAGCTCCTCGGGAGGCTGAGGCAGGAGAATGGGGTGAACCTGGGAGGCGGAGCTTGCAGCGAGCCGAGATTGCACTACTGCAGTCCGGCCTGGGTGAAAGAGCGAGACTCCGTCTCAAAAAAAAGAAAACATTTTTATTTGCCTTCAGGTAAAATTTTGTTGCCTATCTATTCCTAGAGTAGTGGTTTTCAACTGAGGGCAGTCACCCCTCCCCCCCATACACCCCCACCTCTACCCCTTGGCTGCCAAGAAGACATTTGACAATGTCTGGAGACATTTTTGGTTGATAACACCGGGGTTATTTTGCTGGCATCTGGTGGGTAGAGGCCAAGGTTGCTGCTAAACAGTCTATAATGCAGAAAACAGCCCCTTCCCTAACAAAGAATCATCAAGTCCAAAATGTCTTTAGTATAGAGATTGAGAAAACATGTCTAAAACTAAATATTTTATGCTCGTCAGCCTGGTCTTAGGAATGTCACACTTAAAATAATTGCCTACATTTTAAATATTGTTTATTCTTTCATATTATAAGGGATCAAATCCACTTGACACTATTACATCAATTTTTTTTAGAATTAACAAAAAAAGTATAGAATTGTGTATAGAAAGTGTATAGAATTAGGAGGTAATTGATTTTATACGGAAAATTTTAAAAACTAAATTTCTAACATCAGTATAATAAAAATTTTAATATAGTATTTAATGTAGTATCCACTAAGCTAATATTTTTGAGCCAGCTACTATGTGCCAGACATTATTTTTAGATGACGCAAATACAATAGCAATCACAACACAAAATTCTTCATGGAACTTACATTCTAATGCTATCAGAAGAGAAATTAAACAAGCTGCTGTGTTGTTTTTCCTAGCTTCTGTCTGTCTTGTTGAAAATCTAAAATCAAATTCCCTATCATCTTATCTTACCATTGTAATTATGTATGTTGTCTGCTCTTGTAGGTTAATTTTTTTTTTTGTAAGCCAAGTCAAAATAAGCAGTATTTTTAATTGTTGTATGTACATAGTAAGTATATAGACTTAGGGAGTACAGGAGATATTTTGGTACAGGCATATAATGCGTGATGAAAACATCAAGGTAAGTGGAGTGTCCATCCCCTCGAAGCATTTGTCCTTTGTGTTACAAACAATCCAATTATACTCTTAGTCATTTTAAAATGTACAATTAAATTATTGACTATAGTCACCCTGTCTTATTGTCAAATATTAGATCTTATCCTTTCCATTTTTTTTGTACCCATTAATCATTCCCACTGCCCCCACCCCAACTATTCTGCCCAGCCTTTGGTAAACCATCATTCTGCTTCGATTGTTTAATTTTCAGCTCCCACAAATAAGTGAGAACATGTGAAGTTTGCCTTTCTGTGCCTGGCTTATTTCACTTAACATAATGACCTCCAGTTCCATCCATGTTGTTGCAAATTACTGGATCTCATTCTTTTTTATAGCTGAATAGTACTCCATTGTGTATATGTACCACATTTTCTTTATCCATTTGTCTGTTGATGGACACTTTGGTTGCTTCCAAATCTTGGCTTATTGTAACTAGTACTGTAAGCAACATGGAAGTGTAGATCTTTGATATACAGATTTTCTTTCTTTTGGGTGTATACCTAGAGAGATTGCTGGATCATATGGCAACTCTATTTTTAGTATTTTGAGGAACCTCCAAATGGTTCCTCATGGTGGTTGTACTAATTTACATTCCCACCAACAGTGTATGAGGGTTCCCTTTGCTCCATATCCTCGCCAGCATTTGTTATTGCCTGACTTTTGGATAAAAGCCATTTTAGCTGAGACAATATCTCATTATAGTTTTGATTTGCATTTCTCTAATGATCAATGTTGCTGAGCATCTTTTCATGTATCTGTTTGCCATTTGTATGTCTTCTTTTAAGAAATGTCTGTTCAGATCTTTTGCCCATTATTTAATCCGATTATTAGATTTTTTTTCCTGTTAAGTTGTTTGAGCTCCTTATATATTCTGGTTATAAATATCTTGTCAGATGGATAGTTTTCAGATGTTTTCTCCCATCTGTGGGTTGTCTCTTCACTTTTTTTTTATTGTTTCCCTTGTTGTGCAGAAGCTTTTTAACTTGATGTGATCCCATTTGTCTATTTTTATTTTAGTTGTCCGTGTTTGTGGGGTATTACTCAAGAAATATTTGTCCAGTCCAGTGTCCTAGAGAGTTTCCCCAATGCTGTCTTTTAGTAATTTCATAGTTTGAGGTCTCAGATTTAAGTCTTTAATCCATTTTGATTTGATTTTTAATGTGGTAAGAGATAGAGATCCAGTTTCATTTTTCTGCATATGGATATCCAGTTTTCCCAGCACCATTTATTGAAGAGACTGTTCCTTCCCCAGTATATGTTCTTGGCACCTTTGTCAAAAATGAGTTCACTGTAGGTGTATGGAGTTGTTTCTGGGTTCTCTGTTCTGTTCCATTGGTCTTACGTGTCTGTTTTTATGCCAGTACCATGCTATTTTGGTTACTAAAGCTCTGTAGTATAATTTGAAGGCAGGTAATATGATGCCTCCAATTTTGTTCTTTTTGTTCAGGATAGCTTGGACTATGCTGGGTTGTTTTTGTTGTTTTTTGTTTGTTTGTTTTTTCTTTTTTGTGGTTCCATATAAATTTTAGGATTGTTTTTTCTATTTCTATGAAGAATGTTATTGGTATTTTGATATGGATTGCATTGAATCTGTAAATTGCTTTCAGTAGTATGGACATTTTAACAATATTGATTCTTCCAATTCATGAACATGGAATATCTTTTCAGTTTTTTGTGTCCTCTCAGTTGCGTTCATCAATATTTTATAGTGCTCATTGTAGGGATCTTTTACTTCTTTAATGAATTCCTAAGTATTTTTTTGTAGCTGTTACTTTCTTCATTTCTGAAGGATTACTTCGTGGGATGGGATTACTTTCTTCATTTCTTTTTCAGATTGTTTGCTGTTGGCATATAGAAATGCTACTGATCTTTGTTTGTTGATTTTGTGTCCTGCAACTTTACTGAACTTATCATCTCTAATAGTTTTTTGGTGGAGTCTTTATGTTTTTCCAAATGAAAGTTTACATCATCTGCAAACAAGAATAATTTGACTCCTTCCTTTTCAATTTGGATGCCCTTTATTTCTTTCTCTTATCTTATTAGCTAGGACTTCCAGTACTATGTTCAATAACAGTGGTGACAGTGGGCATTCTTGTTGTGTTCCAGATCTTAGAGGAAGTACTTTCAGTTTTTCCTCGTTCAGCATGATACTAGCTGTGGGTCTGTTGTATGTGTCTTTATGTTCAGGTATGTTCCTTCTATACCCAGTATTTTTTGTGGTGGGGGGTGGGTAATCACAAAGGGATGTTGAATTTTATTAAAAGCTTTTTCAGTATCAGTTGAAATGATCATATGGTTTTCGTCCTTCATTCTGTTGATATGATGTCTCACATAAGTATATACTTTTTTTTTTTTTTTGAGATGGATTCTTGCTCTGTCACTAGGCTGGAGTGCAGTGGCACGATCTCAGCTCACTGCAACCTTCACCTCCCAGGTTCAAACTATTCTCCTACCTTAGCCTCCTGAGTAGCTGGAACTACAGGCGCGCGCCACTACACCCGGCTAATTTTTTGTATTTTAGTAGAGATGGGGTTTCACAATGTTTGCCAGGATGGTCTCGATCTCCTGACCTCGTGATCTGCCCGCCTCGGCCTCCCAAATTGCTGGGATTACAGGCGTGAGCCATTGTGCCCAGCCAAGTCTATACTTTCCATGTCTTCTATTCTGAGACTTAAAAATTGACTGAGATTTGCACTTAGTACTCTCAATATGGTGATCATTTTCATTAAGTTTTTTGGATTGGGACTGGGCGTGGTAGCTCATGCCTGTAACCCCAGCACTTTGGGAGGCCAAGGCGGGCGGATCACTTGAGCTCAGGAGCTCGAGACCAGCCTGGCCAACATGGTGAAACCCTGTCTCTACTAGAAATACAAAAAACTACCCAGACTCTGGGTCTTCTCAGCTATATCACTTCTAATCCCAACTTTGACCTGCCAGACCCTTTTTGGCTCAAGTTCCATCTCCCTTGTGACTCTTTCTCTACCTCGTAGCTGCATCTTAAAAACCTCCAGTTACTGGATTATTTTCTTTCTAAATTTAAATTCTGTAAATAAGGATGATAGGCCTAACTTATATTTCATGCAAGACTCCATCATAAGTTAAGTGCTAGTGCTTACGTTAGGTGCCCATACCTGGCCAGTCGACAGGCTAGAAAGGGAGTTAAATCCTACATAATGTGGCCAACTAGGTCACTCCTTCAGCAAGAGCTGTGGATATGGTGATGTGTCTGCTGCAATGACTGCTTAGTAAATTCTATTAACAACAGATAATCTGGCAATAACCCACCCGCTTTATTTTTTCAGATTTGATGGCATTTTGTCTGGGTTACATTTTCTGTATAATATTGAAAAACAAAGGTTTACAAAAATTGTAAATGTTATAGTCAAATAGATATGTTAATTACTTTAAAAGCATTAGAAAAATAATTTCCTTTTGGATATAAAATGGTGAATGTGATCTAAACCTTTTTAGATTCATAGCTGAAGTATTTTGTTACAGTTTTTTCCATAAAGTAGCCTTTGGCATTTATTTTTAAAAGTACAATAGTAGGAGAGTTTTAT
The DNA here is from genome assembly GCF_029281585.2 of Gorilla gorilla gorilla. NCBI lineage: Eukaryota > Metazoa > Chordata > Mammalia > Primates > Hominidae > Gorilla > Gorilla gorilla. The sequence continues at coordinate 99,727,285 of NC_073228.2, forward strand.
GTCTGAGTGATTATGAGGTGGTAATACCAATTTGTTAGCTTAGCAAGTCTCATTAAGCACCTGCCTGGATCAATGTCTTGCATGTAGCACATATTCATTATTTCTTTAATTGAATCAGAAAGGCTGCCTTTGTTTAAGCTCAGACTACATTAAACATGTATACTCTGTCAAGGGCTATAGTCATCTAGGAATTCAAAGTTGTAAATATTGGTGCTTCCACAATGATGAATTCACAAGCAGACCAGAAAATGGCTAGGTGAGATTTCACAAGATAAAATCCCTGAATACTCACCTCCACACACACACACATGCAAACAAAACTTTTCTTTGAAATATATTTACTATCATTATTATCATATAACCAATATAATTTGTGATATAATTAATATTACTGTTTAATAGAGAAAAATCTGTGATTTTAATCATATTTGCAAAGAAATCCATGAATAAGAAAAGATTAAGGGGCATTAGCTATTATAATTTTACCAAAAAATGAAACAGTTGGAATTAATAAAAGTAATAAATGTAAAAGCATGCATATTTTGAGCGTTTAAATAACGTATATTTTAAAATGATGTTCCAACCTGAATTTGCCAGGATAGATGTTATTCAGTCAACTAAAACAGACTGTTTTTGGGAGTGATCATATGTAAAGAAGATGGATGACAGCCTTGTAAATCCTTTTAAAAATTGTATATGTGTTTCTCTCAAATTTGAGAGAAGAATTTTTTTTAAGAGATGAGGTCTCATTTTGTCACCTAGGCTGGAGTAAAGTGGCAGGATCATAGCTCACTGAAGCCTCAAACTCCTGACCATAAGTGATCCTCCCTGGTCAGCCTCCCAAGTAGCTAGGACCACAGGCACATACCACCATGCCCAGCGAAGGATTTTTTTTTTTTTTTTTTTTGTAGAGACAAGGTCTCACTATGCTGCCCTGACTGGTCTCAAACTCCTGGGCTCAAACAATCCTCCTACCTCAGCCTCCCAAAGCCCTGGGATTACAGATGTGAGCCCCCACACCAAGTCCAGAAAAGAGCATTTAATGGGAATGAATATAGATTCCTTTTTTTCTTACAGAATTTATTATGTCGATACAGAAATTTGCAAGGGCGTTTTTCAGAATCATCGTTTTTCCAATTTTTTGATTGTGAGACTTACCAGAAACACATTAGCTGCTATAATCCCATCAATAACAATGAGAAAAAGAGAGAGATCACAGAATTCTAAGTCTGAGATAGTTAATCATCTTCAGTAGACTCTTAGGAAGCTGAAGGTTTATGTTTAGGCTCCTACTTCATGTGGAAAGAAAACTGTGATAGTCTCATCATCAATTTTAAGGTATATTTTTTCAGATATAATTGTTACTATGTAAACTAATCCTGTGCTACTTGTAAACTGATTGTATCCAATATTTTAGCAGTAGAATTTGGCACACTGCCACAGAAAACCCACACAGTAATGGCAAATATACAAATTTATGTAATAATTAGTTGGTAATATGTTAAGTAGTTTTGTTTTTCATTTCTATTAGTGAGGAGTTTTTTGTTGTTAAAAATAACTAATTTAACTGCTGATTGTTGGTTAGTATATTTGGCTATCACCTGTTTTCTGGAATTGAACCAAGACAGAATAATTCTCCTATTTATAGGCTACTGTTGAAGCTCCATTTTGATTATCCTCCATTTTGATTGAATTTTGATTAAAATTTGAGGATTTTTGCAGAAAAAAAATCTTAAACTGTGCATCTCAAACCTTAATATACACACAAATGACTTGGGCATCTTCTTAGATGCCTTTGTGATTCAGTGAGTCTAGGATGGTGTATTAGTCTGTTCTCATGCTGCCATTAAAGACATACCCAAGACTGGGTAATTTAGAAAGAAAAGGAGGTTTAATGGACTCACAGTTCCACGTGGCTTGGGAGGCCTCACAGTCATGGTGGAAGGTGAAAGGCACATCTTACATGGCAGCAGGCAAAAGAGAATGAAAAATCAAGTGAAAGGGGAAAGCTTTTAAAAACCATCGGATCTCAGGAGACTTATTCACTACCACGAGAACAGTATGGGGGAAACCATCCCCATGATTCAATTACGATGAGTCCCATCAGGTCCCTCCCACAACATGTGGGAATTATGGGGTCTCCCAGGAGCTGCTGATGTTGCTGGTCCATGGACCACACTTGGAGTAGCAAGGATATAAAGAACTGGACCTCTGGTGGAAGTAGGACAAGATTCACAAATTGTGAATATCTTTATCAGAAATGTGTGATGATTATTTGTATCCCTTTGAGAAGAAAAGCCCCTCTTATATTTCTATAAAGAGTTGAAGTAGACATTGGGCCACTTAAGAGGGGCATGATATAATGAAACACTGAAGCCTCTCTAAGTTTGTAGAGGACAATCTTCTTCAAGATAGGTATGCTCCATATCTGAGCTCCTACCTGAGGATAGATTAGAGTGGTCTCTTCCACTGCGCACTGTGTGTAATGAGAGAATGAGAATGAAAAAGGTAATAACGTCTTACTGTTATTACGACAATAGTTTTGACCTCATGAGCTCACTGAGAGTGTCTTGGGAATCCTTAGGGATCCCTGTACTACACTTTGAGAGATGCTGGCGTAGAGGAAACTATACATTGCCTATTGCAAGCAGCAGGGTAAATTTATATTGAGAACAGCCATTGAATCATAAAATATCTGAGCCACAGGTAGTTTTGGATCCTCCTCATTGATGCAAGTCCTTTTTAATTATCCTGATTGAAACCATACTCTTGGTATTCTGGACAAAATACATAGAAAGGGAATGGTAAAAAATTGGTTCAAAATACCCCCAGTGGTTAAGTAATTAGAAAGCTTTTATTTGGAAAAAGTTATAGCAATTACTGGTGGCAGGGAAGAACACTTAGAACGATGAGACAAAGAAGTAGCTCTGAGCATATGAGCAAAAGATATGATTTCCAGATGCAATAGTTTAGCCTGATTAAGAGACCATCACTCTTGTAAGAAGGGGCTGGATACATTGGTTAGTAGAGAGAATTATAATGTCAAAAGAGTTATCTTATTATTGTAATTGTAAAGATTATGAAGTTGCATATTCATATTCTCATTCCATATTTTACTCGTTGGACTCACTGACTGGAAGGTAGCATGGGCTGGAAAGAGGGACTTTCTGGACTAAGAATTGCAGCTCCTGTAGCAGCCTACTGCTTAGGCTGCATCTACTCCTCTTATTGTGTTTCATGATGGCCCAGGAAGGTTGGGCTGGCCCAGGAAGTAATGAAAGTAGAATGGAGAGTCATTGATTATAATTATTAATCTTTTCTGAATACATTAAACAGTGCTAAATGATTTTAAAGTACTGTAGTATATTCATCTACTGAATACATCACTTTATACTCATGTTCTTCCTCACTAAGTCACAAAGAAATAAATTGTTATTTTACACTTTAGGCACAGTGAACGTGGGTCAACTAATCAAAGAAGTGAAAAAGTTTGAGAAAGGTAAAAATACCTTTTGCCTTTAACCATAATCTTGTCTCTGCTGCCTTAACAGTGCTTGAAATCATTTGTTATAACTCTACTTAAGTACCAGCAGTTATGGGAATCATGCTAAAGCCATACTTATGAAAAGGCAAGAGAGGATACCACTAAGATAATAGAGAATCACGTATTATTTAGTTAGAGGACAATCGCATATTATTTAGTTATAAAGCCAAGTTTGAAATCTGGCCATAATGATTAGAGTAGGCCAAAATTAACTTTATTTGAGCCATTTTACACTTAAGGGGACCTTGGTTAAAAGAATCTCAGGAACACAGTTAAAAAAAAATAAGGAGAAGGCATAAATTTATTACCAGAAAGGTTAAATGATGTCACACGTAATCACTGTTGTAGCAAAAGATGCAGCAAGCTGGGTTCAATATAGCCATCTTTCAAGGCTTGAAAATCTTTCTTTGAGATGGTCTAGACTCGCTCATGGTCTAGACTACATCGTGAAGTCCAGTGGTTAGGTCAGTTAGCACCATCAGGACAATAGTCTAACCTGAGTTAATCCAAGGAGTGGCAACTAATTAGGTTGTATTAAAAGCCTGCTTGTTGTAATAGTTTCTCAGCCATATTTTCTCATGTAATACTCTCTGATTGAAAAGAAAGTACTTTGGTTCCTAAACATAGAATATAAATCTGTGTCCTATTCCTTCTCTCAAAATCTGAGTTCTACCACACATACTGCTGGTGTTATAAACCCGTAAAATTCCACCTCTGCAACAATACTAATAGTCACATATAGTAAGAGTTTAGCTATGATTTAAGCAAAAGATGAGACGCCAATGTCAGATTGTTTTGATAGTGTGATGAATACAAAACTTCCTATTTTAGGGTTTCCCATCTGTTAGAATTAATTAGAATCTGTTAGATGTAATTCTGCTGAAATTATGGTTTTTATTATTTTTATCAAAATATATTGAATATCTACAAAGAAAAATGAATTTTTATTATAGCTATTTAAATTTATATACCTGCATTCAGAAGTCAGGGTATAAAATTTTTCTATTTTAGCTTATATATGGGTGGTTAGTCATTTTGTATGAATTGCAATTTCTCTTAAGTGGAGTATTATGTTTTAGTATAAAATATTTTTTATTTGTGAGTTGGTATCTGGATTTTTAAAACACTTTTCTCAATTGATAGATCACTTCAGAGATACCTATTTCAACAGAAACTTAAAAAGCAAGCTTCCCAGAAATGCCCAGGACTGCTTTCTAACCAATTATGTCAGCTACATATACTTAGAGCTTGATTGAGAAAAATCAAGCAGTCAGATAAAATAAAGATTTAGAGAAAGTGAATTAATTGTTTGAGAAAGTGAATTAATTGAATTATTTAATTTGTAAATCAGTAATAAAGAAAATATCTCTGGTTTATAATGGATATGAAATTTGTATCACTATTAGCTTAGATAGCTCAGATTATAGTTAAAATTGTTCTTTTAATAAAAAAAAGATAGAGCTGGAAACAATTTAAATCCTGAAACTTCAGCAACACATGAAGTATACATGGTAGGTAGATTTTTAAAACTATAAATATTTAGTGATAAAAGGAAATTATAGTCGCTTTGGTTAGGAATAATATCTTCTAAGTGAAAAAAAGAAAAATATTAGAAAATTCAGTAAATAAGGAGAAATACTAGAATCTGAAACATTTTGTTTAAATATCTTGCTGTAAGAAAAGTTAACCATTCTACATAATCTTTCATAGTTTTAAAGAACATATAAGTGAATATTCAATTCTTGGCTTCTTTTCTATTTTTTCAATTTGTAATGCTCAATAACTTTCTTTTTGAGATTTAATATAGTTATTCTGAACATTTACAAGACTGAGTCTAAAAATTGTTTTCCATGTTGTTTTCTTAGTGTATGCTTAGTATGTTTTTAAAAGTTTTTAATATACCTGACAATATATGTGTCTTTTTGCTCCCTCAGTAATCGTGTGGAAGCGTGGACAAGAGATGTTGCTTTCTTACTCAGACAAGAAGGCAGGCCCATGGTTAATCTTATCCGTAACAGGACTAAAGTCAGAGTGATGGAAAGGGATTGGCAGAATACAGACAAAGCAGTAAATTGGTTAAGAAAGGAAGCAATTAATTACACTGAACCATTTGTTATTTACTTGGGATTAAATTTACCACACCCTTACCCTTCACCATCTTCTGGAGAAAATTTTGGATCTTCAGCATTTCACACATCTCTTTATTGGCTTGAAAAAGTAAGTAACTACATTGTGTGTGCTCAAAAGTAGATTTATGTATGTGGCTTATTGGTATTTGCTCATTGTTTCTTTTATTATCACTTTTAAAGAAAAATTTGAAAATTGTATATCCAAACTTGACCAATAACTAGTATGATAAAAACTAAAGGGACAATTTTACAGAAATAAGTGTTAAAAGTCAGAAGCCTGCTTCTGGATTGAATTCATTTGCTAAGGATATGTCTATAAAAAGAGAAACTAAAAGGCATTCTCTTAGAAATGTAGGCAGCTCTCACTTTGCACCATTCCAGATTGTAAAAATGACCGTGCAAGATGAAACCATATAAAACAACCTTAATAAATGGGGAAAATGACCATTTTCTGGCACTTTTAAAAACATTTATCAAAATATTTTGAATTATGTTACTTTTGGTTAAAAATTGAAAAAGAAAAAATAAACTAATATTTATGTAGTGCACTATAATGAAAACACTAGAAACATTGAGAATTAAAGAGGGAATTTTTTTGGTTAAAAAAACTTACCAGTAGATTGAAGAGTGCTTGCCTTCTCATCATAAACCGTATGATACAGAGAAAGCATCTTTTCCAAGACTTGGCAAATTGTCATTATTTCTTTCTAAATTTGGATTACCTTCCAACATTTTAACTTTTGCACTTTCAATGTAATGATATATCTCCAAGTTCATTTAATGTGAAAAATTTTGCCAATATCGCTTTCTGTGGGACATCTTTATCCTTTTCTTCACAACAGCCTTCCTCATTTATGCTCGTAAATGTGCCTTCACTAAGTTCCTCTGGCTACATTTCTAGTGTCTCTTGAATGACAGCAGTGTCAACATTCCCATCAGCTAATTCTTCTATAACTTCATTTACATTTGATTTGAATTTCACTTCCAGCCTTGTCACTTTTCCTTTTTTTACTGCATGTTCATCTTTGTTGACTTCTCTTCATTATCTGTTTTTATAAAGTGTCACATTAATTTATCACTAGGATACAAGTACATGCTTTGTTGTCTGTGCATGTACCAGATAACTAATCACTGACACATTTTAAAAGAAACAATATGATTAGTCACTGAATGGCATACATATCTGTTGCATGCTCAGTGATTTATACTAAAGAGCTAGCAGCATATCCGTGTGAAAGTTTGTACTGCTTGCAGTTATTCACAGTTAACATACCCTGGTAACTGAAGTCTACCGGGGTAATTTTGTTAGGGGACTGGTATTATTTAACAATACTGTGATAACTGAAATTCATGCATATCAAACCACATGATGCATGTTCTACCTGTATTTTGAAATGTGTAATATTAAATCAATTTTAAGTTACTTTAAAAACTAATCAGTTAATTCAACTAAAAAGCCTCTGCACAGCAAAAGAAATAATCAGCATAATGAACAACCACAGAGTTTATGAGAAAATCTTCGCAATCTATACATATGACAAAAGACTAATATCCAGAACCTACAAGAAACTCAAACAGAGTAGCAAGAAAAAAAAAATCCCATCAAAAAGTGGGCTAAGGACATGAATAGGGCTCACGCCTGTAATCCCAGCACTTTGGAAAGCTGAGGCGGGTGGATCACCTGAGGTCAGGAGTTCGAGACCAGCCAGACCAACACGGTGAAACCCTGTCTCTACTAAAAATATGAAAATTAGCAGGTGTGGTGGTGTGTATCTGTAATCCCAGCTACTCAGGAGGCTAAGGCTGGAGAATCGCTTGAACCTGGGAGGCGGAGGTTACAGTGAACCGAGATTGCACCATTACACCCCAGCCTGGGCAACAAGAGCAAAACTCCATCTCAGAGAAAAAAGACATGAATAGACAGTTCTCAAAAGAAGATATACAAATGGCCAACAAATATATGAGAAAATGCTCAACATCACTAATGATCAGGGAAATGCAAATTAGAACCATAATGTGATACCACCTTACTCCTGCAAGAATGGTCATAATAAAAAAATAATAGATGTTGGCGGGGATGTGGTGAAAAGGGAACAATTTCACACTGCTGGTGGGAATGTAAACTAGTACAACCACGATGGAAAACAGTGTGGAGATTCCTTAGCTAAAAGGCGAACTACCTTCTGATCCAGCAATCCCACTACATGGTATCTACTCAGAGGAAAAGAAGTCATTATACGAAAAAGATACTTGCTCTCACGTGTTTATAGCAGCACGATTCACAATTTCAAAAATATAGAACCAGCCCAAATGCCCATCACTCAACCAGTGGATAAAGAAATTGTGGTATATATACCATGAAATACTACTCAGCCGTAAGAAAGGAATGAATCATTTGCAGCAACCTGGATGAAACTGGAGACCATTATTCTAAATGAAGTGACTCAGGAATGGAAAACCAAACATCATATGTTCTCACTAATAAGTGGGAGCTAAGCTATGAGGACGCAGAGGCATAAGAATAATACAGTGGACTTTGGGGACTGGTTGGGGAAAGGTGGATAGGGGTGAGGGATAAAAGACTACGTACAAATTGGGTACAGTGTATACTGCTTGGGTGATGAGTGCACCAAAATCTCAGAAATCACCCTAAAGAACTTATTCATGCAACCACGCCTGTTCCCCAAAAACCTGTGGAAATTAAAAGTTAGTTTAAAAAAACTAATCAGAAACACGATTTAGTCCATCCTATTTTAAAGAAAATAATGTCAGTGTTTTAGATACTTTATATCTTCTTTAAAAGTTCTAAGTGGTTTCATCTTCAAAACTTTGTTTGGAGTTAGTACCAGCCAAATGACATGAGTTAAATGACTTTCAACCAAATACTAAGTAAATGTTTGAACTTTTTGAAAGTTACATGACTAAAATATATATGAATTCAAGATCTAGTTCTAATTTTTTTACCAACACTGTACATAAGCATTTATATGTGTTAAAGAGTCATATTTGTTTTTCACAAGTGCTTGGCTATCTCACTAGATATTGTCATTTTTACTAGTGAATTATTGGAGAAAAGGAGTCCGTATTCTGAGGTTGTTGATTCTGAAGTTTTGGTCACACAACTATATATTAAAGTGCTTGGATACTTTTCTGGATTAGCATGTACTGTCTAATATAGCTCATATTTTTTATTGGCCTGTATAATTTTTAAAAATTTTACCACTATCTCATGATATATATACACATATTGATATATACCTTTTGTTATGACAGTATTAACAATTTGTTCCTATTGATTTACTATTTTATTTACATATTTACACTGTTCTTTTCTAGTATTCTAAGTAATTAAACATTGTTGATTTCACCATACATACTTATTGGAGGAAAGAAATAGCACTATTTTGCTAGCATAACTAAGTTTTTTCTCCCCTTTTTAGGTGTCTCATGATGCCATCAAAATCCCAAAGTGGTCACCTTTGTCAGAAATGCACCCTGTAGATTATTACTCTTCTTATACAAAAAACTGCACTGGAAGATTTACAAAAAAAGAAATAAAGAATATTAGAGCGTTTTATTATGCTATGTGTGCTGAGACAGATGCCATGCTTGGTAGGTGGTATAATTAATAAGCAATTACATGAAGAAAAAGTATAATATTTTTCCAACAGTCTGTAATCATGCTGCTTGGTGACTTGCATGAACAGCCTCAGATATTTCTTACAACGGTTGCTTATAACTATAGGAATCTTGACACTTATCAAAACTTGATAACTTGCGTTATTGATAGAATGAAAAGCTCTTTATATCTTAATGATTCAGAAATTCTCAGATTCATAAATGCTCAGATTTATTCGTACATAAAGAAAGGGTCACAGAAGGCTATCATCTACTTGAAATGTTTTACTGTCCTTAAACAGGAATCAGTATTCAGCCAAGCACAAGTACACATGTGATGGGTAATTGTAAGGCAGCTTAGGTTTCTAGAGATGAGAAAATTTACTTGTAGAATCTTGTGACTCCCCAAAACTTATAATAACCATGAAACAAATTCATTCTCCCCAGGCCCTTTAGAGCATGGCTTAACTAAAGTTTCTCCATGTATATTCTGGTCCAGAATCATACCGAATTTTCTTCCCTCATTCAAGCTCAAGACCACCTCAAAACTAAACCTGCCTTCATCACATGACTGTCAAGAACATTTTGCCTGTTCACTTATAGAGCTGTGGAAGTTTCCAGTTCATGTGTGGAAAAACCCTGGTTTAAAAATCTGTTTTATAACAAAAGTTATTTTCATAAAGTAATGTCATTTATTTTGCTGCACTTAGGAATGAAGCATAATTGTACTAGTGAAGCGTAGGTAGCACCTCTTCTGTACAGAGTAAACTTTGGAAGTGACAAGTGAATGTTTTTTGTTAAAAAAAAATTCACTGGGTAAAAATAGAAAAGTATACAGCAAGAAGCAAAAAGGCCATATGGACAAATTATTTATAATATAGCAAGTATAAAAATGTATTGGCCAGGTGCGGTGGCTCATGCCTATAATCCCAGCACTTTGGGAGGCTGAGGCAGGTGGATCACCTGAGGTCAGGAGTTCGAGACCAGCCTGGCCAACATGGTGAAACCCTGTCTCTACTAAAATACAAAAATTAGCCGGGTGTGGTGGTGCGCACGTGTGATCCCAGCTACTTGGGAGACTGAGGCGAGAGAATCACTTGAACCTGGGAGGCAGAGGTTGCAGTGAGTGGAGATCGTGCCACTGTACTCCAGCCTGGGTGACAGAGCAAGACTACGTCTCAAAAAAAAAAAAAAAAAAGTATTTAAGGACTCATAAGGACTTTCCAAGTACTCAATGCAAATAAGATCTTAAGTAATTTTCTTTAATCATGAGCACATCTGTCAAATTGTATTTCATTGACATTCTCTGATGTTAGAGAATGTCCTCCCATTTGCATACTAGAAATTGCATTTGAAAGTTTATAGCCATTCATTCATCTGTATCTATTAAAATGAAAGAATGTTGCTGTAGGGAGTGTGGGAATACTACTCTTGATGTCTCTTCAGAGAAGAAAAATATGTAGCAACTCCCTTACATCAAGTTACAAAATTTATGGAATATATTGTATCTTAATTTTTTTTTTTTTGAGATAGAGTCTAGTTCTGTCTCCAGGCTGGAGTGCAGTGGCGGGGTCTCTGCTTACTGTAACCTCTGCCTCTTGGGTTCAAGCGATTCTCCTGCCTCAGCCTCCCGAGTAGCTGGGATTATAGGCACGCGCCACCACACCCAGCTAATTTTTGTATTTTTAGTAGAGACGGGGTTTCACCATGTTGGTCAGGCTGGTCTCAATCTCCTGACCTCATGATCCTCCCAAAGTGCTGGGATTACAGGCATGAGCCACCGCAACTGGCCTGTAAATTTTTAAATCTACACCGGTCTTTTCGCCAAATAGTATTTAATACTGTTCATTGTGTTTGTTAACAAACATTAAGTACCTACTAGCTGTCAGGCACTATGTTGGGCACTGGGGGAGTATAGTATGTTGAATACTATTAAGAAATCACTCATTAATTAAAGACATTTGTGGCTCACGCCTGTAATCCCAGCACTTTGGGAGGCCGAGGCAAGCGGATCACAAGGTCAAGGGATCAAGACCATCCTGGCCAACATGATGAAACCCCATCTCTACTAAAAATACAAAAATTAGCTGGGTGTGGCAGTGTGCGCCTGTAGTCCCAGCTACTCAGGAGGCTGAGGCAGGAGAATCACTTGAACCCGGGAGGTGGAGGTTGCAGTGAACCAAGATCACACCACTGCACTCCAGCCTGGTGACAGAGTGAGACTCCGTCTCAAAAACAAACAAACAAACAAAAAATTAAAGACAATCTAGTGCCTTTTCCCACCTCAAGTTCTTATATTTTGTTTCATCTGCCTGGAACACCCTTCCCTTTGCTTTCTACGTGGCTGGCTTATTCTGTCTTTAGATCCCAGCTCAGTTGTTACCTCCTCAGGGATGTCTTCCCCAGCCACTCTAACTCAGTGTACCAGCTCCATCATTCTGCTTGCTTTATACCTTGTCAGGTTGTTTACATAGTAATACTAATTATTCATCTGTTTACCATCTGTCTCCCTAGAAGAACACAAGCTTCATGAGGGCAGGGACATTCTTTTATTTTTATTTTAAGTTCCAGGGTACATGTGCAGGGTATGCAGGTTTGTTACATAGGTAAACATGTGCATAGGTAAAAGGTGGTTTGCTGCACCTATCAACCCATCACCTAGGTATTAAGCCCAGCATGCATTAGCTATTTTTCCTAATGCTCTCCCTTCCCTGGCAGGCCCCAGTGTGTATTGTTCCCCTCCCTGTGTTCATGTGTTCTCATTGTTCAGCTCCTACTTATAAGTGAGAACATGCAGTGTTTGGTTTTCTGTTCCTGCGTTAGTTAGCTAAAGATAATGGCTTCTAGCTCCATCCATGTCCCCGCAAAGGACATGATCTCATTCCTTTTTATGGCTGCGTAGTATTGCATGGTGTAGATGTACCACATTTTCTTTATCCAGTCTATTGTTGGTGGGCATTTGTGTTGATTCCATGTCTTTGCTATTGTGAATAGTGCTGCAGTGAACACACATGTGCATGTATCTTTGTAATAGAATGATGTATATTCCTTTGGGTATATACCCAGTAATTGGATCGCTAGGTCAAATGGTGTTTCTGGTTCTAAATTTTTGAGGAATCGCCACACTGTCTTCCACAGTGGCTGAACTAATTTACATTCCCACCAACAATGTAAAAGCATTCCTATTTCTCCACAACCTCTCCAACATCTGTTGTTTCTTGACTTTGTAATAATTGCCATTCTAACTGGCAATTATTTATTGCCAGTTAGACATTTATTGAATGAGTATAATCGGTAAACATTTATTGAATGAGCATAAATGCTAAGAATTACAATGTGTTGTTGTAACTACAGTAATATGCAAGTTGTAGGCATCCTGAAGAACAAAGTGATTTACTCTACATAGAAGAGCAGGGAATGGTGCTTTGCTAGAGAGATAATGCATGTTTGAGCTGGGTCATAAAGGAAGAATAGGAATTTGTCAAGTAGACTGTGGGAGAAAGGGCATTCACCATAAATGGCAGAGTATATGCAGAGGCAAGAAAGCGTAAACTAATATGGTGTGTGTTTAGGAGGTTCTGAGCAGGTTAGGATTGTTGAAAGGTAAAGGTCTAGCAGGTAGCCGAGGGTGCTGAGTGTGGAGAGTGGACAGGGGCATTGCTTGCTATGCTAAAGAATTCGACAGTGGGCAGCTATGAAAAAGTTTCAAGCAGGGATGTGACACAATGGAGTGATTAGGTAATTTAGAAAGATAGACACCAGGATAGTACAAGCAGGGGAAAGAGGAGTAGGGGCAAGACCGATTAGTAAGTAATTCCATTTGTCCAGTTGAAAAATCAAGAGAGTCTCAACTCTGCGAATAACTCCATAGAGCAGTGAATGTCAATCCTGATTACACCTCAGAATCTGTAGGTTTTTAAATTAATATACACTCTTCTACCCAGATTCAGGAACTGCCAAAATAGGGATGACCCCTCTCTCTGGCCTGTGCTTTCTTGTGATTCTCTTAATTACAGTAGGAGGAAGTTCGAGAACACTGAGACAGGAACTGGTCAGAGGAATTTTACTCTCCCATTATTCCCTATCCAAGAAGATGCTAAATCAGACTTGTACACTATCTGTCCTGCTTCCAGCCCTTCTTCAAAGGTGGGATTTCCATAATCCTCAGATAACTTTATGAGCATGATCTGGTGATTGCTTGGAGATTGGGGAGAAAAAGTAGCAGAGAAGAGGAGTTCTGACTGCTCTTATCACTTCCTGTTGCACAGAAACTGTGGGTCAGAGGTGATACCAATCTTTTTATCATCTGAGACATGTAAAGTGCTCATATCCGACTGATCTTTCTTTTCTCATTCAAGGCACTAGGGGAAAATTTTTTTCCCCTATTCCCTGATAGAAACCTAGAAAACAAGCTGGCATGATCTCCAGATAAGCAGCTTTGAGCAAGAGTTCCCATGGGTATTATATTTTCTTCTTCCTCTAGTCAGCTGAAGAGCAAGCAGTAGACAGACCACTGTCAACTTTAGACTTAACTTGAGAACAGTAGGTAATATTCAGATGTTAAGAAGCATAGTGACAAACTCTTATAGGGTAGAGTGGTTATAAACTTAATGTGATAGAATAAAACATGAACTGAAAGTTTTAATCGGTTTATCATGATTTCTATTGTAGGTGAAATTATTTTGGCCCTTCATCAATTAGATCTTCTTCAGAAAACTATTGTCATATACTCCTCAGACCATGGAGAGCTGGCCATGGAACATCGACAGTTTTATAAAATGAGCATGTACGAGGCTAGTGCACATGTTCCGCTTTTGATGATGGGACCAGGAATTAAAGCCGGCCTACAAGTATCAAATGTGGTTTCTCTTGTGGATATTTACCCTACCATGCTTGGTAAGTAATGTAGTTCTGTAAATATTTATTTGTAATAATGCTGGAGAATGCAGCTGAAGAGGTCAGTTAGTCAGTCTTTCAGTTAGTAGTCAGAGGCCCTGCTGACTTGTTTATAACCCTGAGCAACTCATTCAACTGTGAGTCAAATCTGTACTCTGAAGAATGAAGAGATTGTTTTTCATGTCCCTGTGGCCTTCACTTACTATAGTCATTTTCCCTCAAAAGATTTGTATTCAGGATATGACTGTAAAGTAAGCCATGTAAGATATTCGGGTTCATAACCTTATAGATATGATTTGTACATCATTTGATTGTCTACCACCACCTCCTTAAAATGTAAGCATTTCCTTTCTGAATTATTCTATCCACTTTGAAACTAGTATGAACATATTCCTCCTCAGACTCTTTAGATAGTTCTGTACTATTTGCTTTACTAGCTTCTTAATGTCTACAAGCATAGCCATATGTCTAGAAAAGCAACATATGGATAAGGGTAGTTAGCAGTTTTTGTTGAAGATACTAGAATAACGACATAATCAAATTCAAAGGAAATCATAGAACTAACTTCTAGTTTCTATCTCATTTAGCAAAGTACTTTAAATTCATTAGCATTTAAACACTAGTTTCTCTGTTCTAAGGCACCATCAATTGGAAAAAGTACCCTCAATTCATAAATTTTGGTGAAAGAAAAAAAAATAGCACAAGATATGTTCTCTAATTTCAGAAATGTTAAAATGTGAAAGAAAGATGCATCTTAAAATCAAAGGAATCAGAGTTCTTTTTATCTGCTTCCTTCTGCCACAAAGTTCTTCCCTTAATTTGACTAAATTTATTTAGAGTTAATTTAAACCAGCGTCCTTTCCTTTTCTCTTTTATTTCATATCCCTTCTCATATAATTACACATACTTCTTTCCAGTTCCTTTTTTGTGTGTGTGTGTGATGGAGTTTCGCTTTTTCACCCAGGCTGGAGTGCAGTGGCGCGATTTCGGCTCACTGCAACCTCTGCCAAACAGTTTCAAGTGATTCTCCTGCCTCAGCCTCCTGAGTAGCTGGGATTACAGGCGCCTGCCACCATGTCCAGCTAATTTTTGTGTTTTTAGTAGAGATGGGGTTTCACCATGTTGGCCAGGCTGGTCTCAAACTCCTGACCTTGTGATCTGCCCACCTCAGCCTCCCAAAGTGCTGGGATTACAGGCATGAGCCACTAAGCCTGGCCAGTTCTTTGAATTTTTAATCTCTTCTGTTTCTTAGTCATCATTTGCTGGTTTCCCTTTATCCCAAAGTAATGATCACACTCAGCCATATCTTGGCCACTTTCTCATTCCATTAGTTTCTAGCCGATCACTATTACTTTTCCTCATTTCTGTGTTTTTTTAAAGAAGTTTATATAGAATTGTGTATATTTGGGTCTCTTTTATTAGCATATTTAGAGTTTTATGAATATATATGAATTTAGAGTTTTATGAATATATGCCTATATTCTTTACAATTTCCTTCCTTAATTTTTCTTCATGTAGAACTCTCCCTACCCTCCCCATTCCCAAAGAAAATCTTCCTTGGGTCATCTTTGCTTGACTTTTTAGCCTCATTCTGTTTTCTTAAGGTATAGTGACCAGAACTGCAAAAAGGTATTGTAAAAGATTACGGAAAGCTGGGGTGATTCTTTCTCCATTTTTCCCTCAGTATATTTCATAGTGATAGTTGCCATTTTATCTATTTGACTCTAGCAGCTAAATAGTTAAATATCTTTAGGGAGTTGTCTACAGTGAGCCCTATTCAATTCTTAGACATTCTGTCATCATATATGTTAGTTAATTAAAATGCATGGTTTAAATCATTTTTCTTTAAACATTATTTTATATTTGCCACAATGCAAATTTTGTACTCTACAATCTTGAGAAGATACCATTATTACTTCTTGCCATTTTATACATCATAAAAGTTAAAGGTCATCTGCAAACTAGCAGATTTCATAATGTATTTAACAGGTCATATAAGAAAATACTAAATAAAATTTGTTAGAATGGGGAAATTCTCATGCATCTACCTATCACTGCCTAATTTATGTTACTTGCTAATAAGAATTTCTCTAGCTAAGAAAATACTGTCTCAGAAACTCCTCTAAATTCCGTCCCAACTCTTCTGTAAATGATGTAAATTCCCTGCACCTGTAGGTTTTTTCCTGCAATTTGTCAATTATTATAATTTTCTAAAACTATAGTTTTATATAGATTTTTATTTTTCATAAGATTCTTGGTAATAGACTCCTTCTAAGTCACATTTCCCTGCAGAATATGTTTTATTAACAGCATTTAGATCATGTGTTGATTAGACCTCCTCAGTAAGAGTAAAGGAAATAAAGTCAAAAATAAATCTCTCCAATTCTAAACTGAAAAATTAACATCTTCGTGGCTTAGCACAGTTTATAATGTGTTTCACATTGATTATTATTTTTATTATCAGAAGAGGGAAAGCTACATTTAAATGATTTTTTTAGTTGGGGAAGAGTGAGTGGAGGAGAATACCTATGGATGGGTCTTTATATAAAACACTGAAACATTCTATTAACCAGATGTTAACCAGTGATAATGGTAGAAAGAGAACAATGCAACAAGAGCCTTATGCTGGAGCCAGGAGACAACATTGTAACACATTTACTTAAATTAATCTTTTTATAAATGATAAAGGTTTAATATTCATAGAGCTCTTATAAATCTGTAAGAAAAAGAGGAATACCTTATTAACAGATGGATCAAAAGAAATAAGCAATTCACAATAGAAAATATACACAAATGGCCAATATATTTTTAAAGAATCAAAGTCAGTGGTCATAAAAATATTAAAACAGAAAAATATTTTTCTTTCACACACAAAGTTTACAAAGGTTAAGAAGAATTAGAAAATCTTATATTAGAAATAGTCCTTCTTGCTGGGCACGGTGGCTCACGCCTGTAATCCCAACACTTTGGGAGGTGGAGGCGGGTAGATCACGAGGTCAGGAGATCGAGACCATCCTGGCTAACATGGTGAAACCCTGTCTCTACTAAAAATGCAAAAAATTAGCTGGCATGGTGGCAGGCGCCTGTAGTCCCAGCTACTTGAGAGGCTGAGGCAGGAGAATGGCGTGAACCTGGGAGGCGGAGCTTGCAGTGAGCCAAGATCGTGCCACTGCACTCCAGCCTGGGCGACAGAGCGAGACTCCATCTCAAACAAAAAAAAAAGAGAAAGAAATAGTCCTTCTCATATACTGCTACTGGGAATATAAACTGATACAAATGTTTTGTAGGCAAATGTGACGTTACATTTCATATTTCTTAGAAATGTGCATACGTTTTGACCTAGAAATCCTAATTTTAGGAAATAACCTGTAGATATGCACAAATATTTATCTCCCTGGATATTTATTACCATATTAAGAATTAGAAACAATATGAATATCTAGTAGTAATGATTGGATTAAAAATAGTCAATTCTAATGCAAATCAAAACCACAATGAGATATCATCTCACAACAGTAAAAATGGCAATTATTAAAAAGTCAAAAAGCAACAGATGTTGGTGAGGCTGCAGAGAAAGGGGAACACTTATACAGTGTTGGTGGGAGTGTAAATTAGTTCAGCCACTGTGGGAAGCAGTTTGGAGATTTCTCAAAAAACTTAAAACAGAGCTACCATTAGACCCAGCAATCCCATTACTGGGTACATACCAAAAAATACATAAATCATTCTACCAAAAAGACATGCACTTGCAGCACTATTCACAATAGTAAAGGCATGGAATCAACCTAGGTGCCCATTAGTGGTGGACTGAATAAAGAAAATGTGGCACATATACACCATGGAATACTACAAAGCCATAAAAAATGAAATAATGGCCTTTGCAGCAACATGAATGGAGCTGGAGGCCATTATCCTAGGCAAATTAACACAATAACAGAAAACCAAATACCGGATGTTCTCACTTATAAGTGAGAACTAAACATTGGTTACTCATGGACATAAAAATGCCAACAAGAAACACTGGGGACTACTAGAAGGGAGAGGGAGAGAGGGAGGGAGGGAGGGGGCCAGAGGGCCAGAGGTTGAAAAACTGTTGGGCACTATGCCCAGTACCTGGGTGATGCAATCATTCCTATCCCAAACCTCAACATCAAGTAATATACCCAGGGAACAAACCTGCACATGTACCCACTGAATCTAAAACGTTGAAAAAAAAAGTCAATTAATTTTAACAAGTGAAATGTGTGAAAATTGCCCCCATGTATTAAAAAGAAAATGAAGGCTTTAAAACTGTACAAATTGATGTTTTTGTTTTGTTTTGTTTCCTTTTTAGATACTGTGTCCATCTAATTTACTGTCCAAATTAGCAGGTTTTTAGAGTACTATTAACAATTACACCAGCATTAACAGGCAAAAATTGAGGCTGTTCTTTATTTAACAGCCTTAGGAGCCAACAAAACAAAGATCATTCTGATGGTCTACGTTTAATCTGATGGATCATTCAACCTTTTAAGATAAAACTCCTCAGTGCTGGAACAGTTTAAAGCTACTTTATTAGTGATTAATTCTAAAATTAGACCTGTGAGACAGTATGTTCTACTTCACCTCTGCTTAATAAACAAACTTATACATATTTTGATAAAACATCTACAAAGGACTTCTTATTTTGTTCTAACCAGTTAGGAGCTTAAAATAGATATAAGCCAGTATCTATTCTTAGAGCTCTCAAAGTCCTTTCTTTATTAGTTTAGCTGTAGCTTTATTATTTTGTATGAATCCCATTTACACACACAGAGGAGAAGCTTATAAAGAAAAATTATATAAAGAGAAAAATTTGTTCTGAAATTGATTTTTCAAGGATAAACTTTGCTTATAGTGTATTTGTCTTTTAAAATATTTGAGTCTTCTGGAAACTAAAAATGAAATTAAAATCCTGAAATGTCTGTTAAACAGAAAAAAACACTTCTGGTATCAAAAAATATATATATATCTCAAGCCAAAACCTCAAGCAATATTTCCTCCTCACTTCCATTCTGTGGATCTTAGAAATGTATAAAAGATGGTTATTCTACCTTCAATAGAAAGATATTGAATAGGAAAAACCAATTGGAATTCCTGTTTTAATAAACCTATCTTACTATCAAGAGGCTGTTGAAATTTAAGATGCAACAATACTTTATTTAAAAGTTTGAATTTACAAGTCATTTTTTAAAAGGTATTTTAAAAGAGTGGTTTTTTTTAAATAAAATATTTTATGATAAAATAGGAAGAATATGCTTAGTTTATTTGTGCTTTTGGATCAAATAAACTAATTCTATCACTAGTGTGATAGGATACTATTACATTATCATTTCCTAATACCAGCAGGAAAATGACATTTATGAATAGGAATTCTTTATAATATTAATATTAAAGTTGATATTATTTCTGAGATTATTTAAAAATTACTTCCCGAAATATTTTCTTCTCTAATACCTGGTATCAGCATCCTTTAGCTCAGTAAGAACTAAAGGTGTCTCGTTTTGTAGTTAAAATTGTTTTGATTTTTATTTTTAAGCTTATTTTCATGTGAATTGTTTTCTGTAATAGTCTTTCTGTAAAACACCTGCCTTTCTCCGCTTAAAAGATAAGTCTAGTTTTTTTAATTTTGAGAATGTAATTATACAAAAATGCAGTTGTAGTTAAAAGAATATTTCATTGCTAGTGATTTAAATTTCAAAACCCTTCTTGTTACAGGACCTTAGTGGAAGCCTGGGGGTTGGCAGGTGTTTTGCATAGATTCTTGTGTTTTTATTGGCTGAGGAATATTATGAAGTTGGCTAACTACAGTAAGGCAAGGTTTATGGTGTAGTATTAAAAGTACAGAGATTGTAAGGTCAGACTGCCTAAGTTCAAACCCCTCTTTACTCGTTACCAACTGCGTAATCTTGGGCAGGTTACTCAACATGTCTGGTCTTCAATTTTCTCATCAATGAAAATGGGGATAGGCCAGGCGTGGTGGCTCACGCCTGTAATCCCAGCACTTTGGGAGGCCAGGGTGGGCAGATCACTTGAGGTCAAGAGTTCAAGACCAGCCTGGCCAACATGGTGAAACCCCATTTCTACTAAAAATACAAAAATCAGCCAGGCGTGGTGATGTGCACCTGTAATCCCAGCTACTCAGGAGGCTGAGGCAGGAGAATCACTTGAACCTGGGAGGCAGAGGTTGCAGTGAGCCAAGATTGCACCACTGCACTCCAGCCTGGGTGACAGAGTGATACTCTGCCTCAAAAAAAAAAAAAAAACGGGGGTAATAGTGGCTATTTCATAGCTCAGAACAATGCCTGGAACATGGTAAACAATTAAATGTTAGATATGGTTATCATTAATATGTTTCATTCTTCTTAGATATGCTCTAAAAAATGTGTATATTAGTTTGCATCATTGCCATACCACTCAAATCCATTATGTACTGATATGGTCAGGAAGAAATATAATATCATCTCTCTTCAGGAGATCATCACACATATCCAGGCCTGCATTTTTACCATTTGTTTACTGTTTTACATTTAAGTCACTCTTGCTTAAGAACCCTGCGGTTACTTCTAGTCTGTGCTTATACTCCCATGAAAGATGAAGCTTATTTAAAATGGAGTTAGAATGACAGGTTTGCCAGGAGAAATAAATATGCAAAATGATTTTAAATAAAAAACAGCTTTTTGAAAAGCAGTCTAAGCTAAAGTGCTTTTAAGGGAATTATTGATAAATATATGAAAAATGAAAACCCAATTTTCTGAGGCACAGAAAAACCAATAAATACTTGAAGTATTTATTAAATATTATGGATATTTCACATGGGTTTTATCAATTTACAAAGGTATTTTATTCTATCAATAATAGACTGGAATCCCAAGTTCCCCTTATCTCTTGCCTGGATTCCTGCAATAGCTTCCTAACTCTCTCTACCTTCTGCCCTTACCTACTTTTAGTCAATTCACCATTCCGTTGTTAGTGTCAGACTGTCACACCTCTGCTCAAAACCCTCTACTGATTTCCCATTTCACCTAGAGTAAAAATTCAGTGTCTTTAATTAGGCTTTGAGAGTCCAACATGATCTCTTCTCTTCCCCAACTCATCTCTTATAATTTTATCCCTCACTTACTCTACTCCAGCCAAACAGGCCTGCTTGGTGTTTGGGGAGTAAACCAAGTAGGTTCCTGCCTTGGGGACTGTACACTTGCTATTTCCCTGGGGGAATGCCCTTTCCCCAGATAACTGTAGGGCTCACTCTAGCCCCTCTTCGGGACACTGTCTAAATGTGACCTTCTCAGAGGGGCCTTCCCTGACCACCCTATATAAAACAGCACATACGCACATGCCTGCCATCACTCTCTATCTACCTTACCCTGCTTTCTTCTTCTTCATTGCACTTACCACCATCTGACACAGCTGTTTCTGTCTGCCCACATTAGAATGTTAGCTCTGGGAGAGCTTTTCTGCCTTGTCCAGTGTTGTTTCCCTACAGCTAGAACAGCACCTGGTTTGCTGAATGAATTTTAAAAATGAACACTTGAATGGACTCTTTCCCAGTTTACTAATGACTTCTCATAAACACAGGAGAAACATAAGTTTCTTAGTCTTCCAAGCTTCCTTAGGAAAATTAAGAATGGTTCTAAAATAAGGCATTTCTAAGTATTAAAGGTTATTAAAATGCTGAGTACAAGAACTTGCCATAGTCATGAGTATGTGCCAGTTGGTTCCTGCCTCCCAACCTTCCTTAAAGACTTCTTCTCTCTCTTCCCATGCCTTGCTGGTGGTGCCTCCTGATGACTGACACACAGACCACCCTTACCCAGCCTCTTCCCTCACAGCCTTCTTTCCACTGCTTACAGTAGGTAGTCTCTATGTCTTGGAGCACAGTTAGTTTCACCCAGGCAAGCCTTCTCTCCCGGGCACATCCTCTTTAACCTCTTTTCTCCTCTTTTTGTTTTTAACCAGTCACCTCTGAAATACTCCTCTCTTCTTTCTTTCCTATCTCTGAACAAAAAAGCCACTAATTTTGATTGGTTGGCAGAAAATTAATACTTGTGATAGTCTTCTTCCAAGGAAAATGGAAGATACAAACTTTTTTTATCAAGTTACATATGAAACAACTACCTTCAGAAGATTTATAGCGGTCTCCATCTACTTCCCTATTATCCTTTAATTAACCTGTTTTTGTCAAAGATAGTCAAGTTAAATTTCTTATTCAATTTGGTTTAATTTCTAACATTACAGATATAATTCTATTTTTCATTGGAAATATTTATACATAAAATATGAACATTGAAACCAGAAAAGGGCTGGGGAAGACAACTGCAGACTCATTTTGGAACAACCCTAATTACCCAGACATAATTAATGGTAATTTTTCTATAGGAAGAGGGAAGTTTAAGGTCTAATTACCTTGAAAGCAATTTTTAAAAGTATAAGCTATTTTTCAGTTGAACATTTCTCATGCTGTTGTTCTATATGTCTATATTTGGTAAGTTAAAAATTATTTTTCCCTTCCTAAATATAATCCACAATTCCTGAAAGCATGTTTTTCAAGATGCTAGTCCCTCAAGATGCTACTTGAGAATGTAAAAAGCTCTGTTATCACATAACTTTGGGGCACATAGCATACTATATACCACTCCTGAAGGTTTATCATATACATCAGCAATAAATTTACATCTACAACAAATTTATGTATTTAATTTTGTTTAACCATTGTTTTGCAAACATATAAGACTACTAAACCCCTTTCTTGTATAAGACTTGTTAATATCCCATGAAAGAAACTTTGAGAAACAACTATGATTATTTAATCATTTAGAGAAAAAAGGACTAGTGATATTAACTATTTGTTGAAGGCTCCTATCTGCCAGGCATTGTCCTCAGAATTCTTAGAATTTTACATAAAGTATCTTATTTAAACCTAAAATGAACCTAATAAATACAAGTACTGTGGTCATCCCCTTCTTACAGATGAGAAAACTGAGGTTGAGATAAGTAAATGACTTGCTGAAGTACACATGGCCAGTGGGGTAAGCATGTGAATTTTAGCAGCCTGTTTACAAAATCCATATACAATCTCCAGTCTCCATGGCATTTAATGGTATGAAAAAATGTGAATGATGATATTTGTGAATGTTCAGCTAATAAAAGAATGAGCTATTTTAAGATATTTGGTTATTTTTGTTACATAGATATTGCTGGAATTCCTCTGCCTCAGAACCTGAGTGGATACTCTTTGTTGCCGTTATCATCAGAAACATTTAAGAATGAACATAAAGTCAAAAACCTGCATCCACCCTGGATTCTGAGTGAATTCCATGGATGTAATGTGAATGCCTCCACCTACATGCTTCGAACTAACCACTGGAAATATATAGCCTACTCAGATGGCGCATTAATATTGCCTCAACTCTTTGGTAAGTTTGTTAATATATTTTTAAGTGTAATATTATGTGTAATGAACTGCCCTATGTAGCATTGCTCAAGATATCCAATAATCCTTGTTAAATAAATGCATATCTGCTGCTTCTCATGCTAGGACGATCTACAAAAGGTTGCCCATGTGAGGAACAGCCTCTTTGCAGATCAGCAGCTGAATTTCAGAGAAAGTGTCCTAAGGCTTTTGATCTGGGTCTCATGACTGAAACCAGTTTTCTCTGATCAGGGCATCTTTCAGTACTCATGGTTATCTTTCCCAATTTGAAGTCAACACCTCATTGTACCTCATTGTTCTGAAGGATTAACACCTATCTTATGAAGCCTGACATTTTACATGTATTATTTAATGTTCACCACAACCCCACAAGATAGTACCATTATCCTCATTTTACAGAGGAGTCTATGAGAGAAATTTGGATACCTGTGTGAGGTCTCACAGCTAAGAAGTAGCAGAACTGAGATTTCAATGAAGCTGTGACTGTAAAATTGATGCTTCTTATAGCTTCTAAAAAATGTCTGCCAGCTTCACTACTCTATGAATTAATTTTTAAGCAGCATTTTTAGATTCAGGGTTTTACTCATCCTTTGTCCCCATTTAGTATATAAAATATGTGCTAAAGCCATAAGTAATATTTATGTCTCCCTAAGGCTCCTTCCCAGTTACAAATAGCAAAATTATTATCAAAATAATACTTTGGGGGCCAAACTGGCCAACCCCCTTCACTTGAAGAGTGGAGGATTCTTGGCTGAAAAAGGAAGTCTTTACATTTTCATCCTGATGAGTAATGGGCATCTCTTGCTTGTTCATTGGCCATTGTCAAATGAAATTTATGGGAGGCCATTGTTTTGAACTGAGTTCCTACACCAGGCTCAACAGACCACATCAAACCAGAATGGGGTCACTGACAGTAGGTGCCCCATAATCAAACTGAACTTTAGAAAAAAAAAAAAAAAGAGAATCACAATAACCAATCCGAAGGGGCTCATTTTACCTGAACCAGCATAAGGAAGTCTCCTCTGTTTTTACTGGACAAAGAAAGTAACACTATAATGACGAATCTGCTTTTTGTTCCATGTTTCTGGGACTTTTTCATCAGCCTTTTTCTGCCTATAAAGCCCACCTCCTCTGCTCAGCTCATCAGAATGCCTTTTCTAAATCTTTAGAGGGGTTGCTGCCCAATTCAGGAATCACTAAATAAAAGCCAATTTGATCTTTAAATTTGTTGAAATTTTGTTTTTTATACCATGTTCTACCAAAAAACTGATGTGACTATCAAAATGTCAGAAGTGGGGAATCAGCCTTTTCTGTACTTTTTAGGGCTTATTGATTTCCCTTTCCTAAAGATGTACCATCTGGAAATTACCTAGCAAAGTCACATATCTCTTCAGGGGCCTCTTGGCTAATGTACTTAAGTAGGCCCATAGAGGTTTTTCCCTCAACATACAGTGTTCATTTACTATCTGAAGTTAATTGTCATAAGATCTCTGACTTGCTGTTTTTCCAGTTAGATTCGTATACTAGTTATATCCCTGTCTTCCCACACCATATCTAAAAAGTATCTTTATGGATCTGAAATATTTATCATTATTTTCTTGCTGGCAGTGATTGAGAAGTTTGTATTTCCATGGCTGTTTGTTCAAATGGACAGTACTGATGAATGTAACTTTCAAAACTCCAAGCATAAGATACTAATATATAAAGAAAACTAGGACTAAGTAAAGTTGCAGGAACATGACTTGTCTATATAAAGAATTTGTAGAAAGTTTGAGGCTGTTAAAATGGTACAGTATAAGCATTACTGTATTCATTTCTGCCTGTCAAAGTAGGCAGGACATCAAAAACAGGAAGAACTTGTTCTAAACCAGCTTACTAATGATAAAAGTTTGACTTTTTCTGGCATTTAAGAAAAGAAAAAAAAAGTGGGATAGCTGGACAATGGTAGGAAGGAGGGAATTTGGGCATGCAACATAGGGTGTTTAACTCCTGGTATGTTATTTTACCATTTATACTGTCCTTCATTTTATTACACTAACAGGAACTGAAAATCTAAAAAAAAAATCTAATAAATTACCTGTCATAATGACATTCTAAAAAAATTTTTAGCAGGTCACTATTTTGACAGATACTTAATTTTTTTCTTTCAGATCTTTCCTCGGATCCAGATGAATTAACAAATGTTGCTGTAAAATTTCCAGAAATTACTTATTCTTTGGATCAGAAGCTTCGTTCCATTATAAACTACCCTAAAGTTTCTGCTTCTGTCCACCAGTATAATAAAGAGCAGTTTATCAAGTGGAAACAAAGTATAGGACAGAATTATTCAAACGTTATAGCAAATCTTAGGTGGCACCAAGACTGGCAGAAGGAACCAAGGAAGTATGAAAATGCAATCGATCAGTGGCTTAAAACCCATATGAATCCAAGAGCAGTTTGAACAAAAAGTTTAAAAATAGTGTTCTAGAGATACATATAAATATATTACAAGATCATAATCATGTATTTTAAATGAAACAGTTTTAATAATTACCAAGTTTTGGCCGGGCACAGTGGCTCACACCTGTAATCCCAGGACTTTGGGAGGCTGAGGAAGGCAGATCACAAGGTCAAGAGATTGAGACCATCCTGGCCAACATGGTGAAACACTGTCTCTACTAAAAATACAAAAATTAGCTGGGTGCGGTGGTGCACACCTATAGTCTCAGCTACTCACGAGGCTGAGGCAGGAGGATCGCTTGAACCCGGGAGGCAGCAGTTGCAGTGAGCTGAGATTGCGCCACTGTACTCCAGCCTGGCAACAGAGTGAGACTGTGTCGCAAAAAAATAAATAAAAATAAAATAATAATAATTACCAATTTTTCATTATTTTGTAAGAATGTAGTGTATTTTAAGATAAAATGCCAATGATTATAAAATCACATATTTTCAAAAATGGTTATTATTTAGACCTTTGTACTATTTCTAACAATTTAGTGGAAGTATCAAAAGGATTGAAGCAAATACTGTAACAGTTATGTTCCTTTAAATAATAGAGAATATAAAATATTGTAATAATATGTATCATAAAATAGTTGTGTGTGAGCATTTGATGCTCGATGAGTTACTTGTATTTGATGGGATTGTTTGGATGTATTTGATGGGAGTATTTGGAGTATTTAACGGGATGTAAACCCTGGATGTACCTGATTTTGTTACTGTTTTATTTTAATAGGTAATATATATACAGGTCAAAAGCTTCAAATGGTACAAAAGGGTTAACAGTGATCGTGAAGTCTCTGTCCTTTCCCTCTTCCCTGCCATCCAGTTCCCCCTCCAGGAAGCAAGTACCGAAACCACCTGCTTACGCATTTTTAGAGATTGGCCACAAATTTATAAACAAATGTATATATTCCTTTCCCCCTACACAAACGGTAACATACTGCACACATTGTTCTGCATGTTGCTTCTTTTTCCTTTTTTTTTCACTTAACAGTAGATATCTAGAGGTGAAATTACTGAGTCAAGACTATATTTAGCAAAATTACACTAGATACTACAAATTACCTCTAAAGAAGGTATACTGATAATCTCACCATCAATGCATGTCTTCTTATCCTTTGCCAACCTAACAGATAAAAATGTTCTATTTTTATTTTTCTTTTTATGAGTAAGGTAGAGCATATTTTCATGTATTTAACAGCCACTGGAATCTGCTTTACCATGGCCTTTCCTATTTCTATTCTTTGCCTATTTTTCTGTTGGTTGTTGGTCTTTGTTTTGTATTACAGGTGTGCTTTAGATATTAGCTTTTTGTAAGAGATCCTGCAAATATCTTCTTTCCAGTTTGTCATTGTCATTTGTCTTTTGACTTTGTTCTGGTATTTTTTGATATGTAGAAATTTTTATTTTCATGTAAGCAAATTTATGAATCTTTGTACCCCATAAGTAAATACAATTATGATTTGTCAATTAAAAATATTAGTACAAAATTTACAGATCTTTGCTTTTGTGGCTTTTGGGATTTTGTATCATATTTAGAATGGCCTTCTCCACTTGTCAATTTTTTTTTGAGACGGAGTCTCGCTCTGTCACCCAGGCTGGAGAGCAATGGCGCAATCCCGGTTTCAAGTGGTTCTCCTGCCTCAGCCTCCCGAGTAGCTGGATTACAGGCACCCACCACCACACCCAGCTAATTTTTTGTATTTTTAGTAGAGATGGGGTTTCACCGTGTTAGCCAGGATGATCTTGATCTCCTGACCTGGTGATCTGCCCACCTAGGCCTCCCAAAGTGCTGGGATTACAGGCGTGAGCCACTGCGCCCGGCCTCCACTTGTCTTCTTTTATAATTTTATTTTTCACCTTTGGATCTTTGACCCAGCTGGAATGTATTAAACATATTAGAAATCTAACTTTGGTTGTTTTTTTAAATATTCCTACCCATTGATCTTTTATTGAGTAAACTGTCTCTTCTCCCATTCGTAAAAATGTCACTTCATCATATAATACCTTTGGTTGAATACATTATCTTTTCCCCCATTGATTTGCGATGCCATTTTTATCTATACCAAAGTCCCATTTATACTTATGCCATTTCTGAACATTTTATTTTCCACTGGACCATTCTATTTTCTTTGTTTCTGTTTTGTCTTTTGTTTTTTTGAGACAGGGTCTTCCCTTGTCACTCAGGCTGGAGTGCAGTGGCACAATCACTGCTCACTGCAGCCTCAATCTCATAGGCTCAGGTGATCCTTGCACCTCAGCCTCCCTAGTAGCTGGGACCGCAGGCCCACGCCACAAAACTCAGCTAATTTTTTAAATTCTTATAGAGACAGGGTTTCGCTGCGTTGCCCAGACTGGTCTTAAAGTCCTGCACTGAAGCAACCTGACTGCCTCAGCCTTGCAAAGTGCTGGGATTACAGGCATGAGCCACCACACCCAGCCAGACCAGTCTATTTTATTAGTCTGGTAGACAGTATCTGGTAGGACTAGTCCCTTTGCAATAGTTTTCTTTTTTCAGAATTGTCCTTCCTAGCAACTCTTGATTTTTCCATACAAATTTAGAATAAGTTTGTGTAGTAACAAAAATGAAAAGTCCTGTTGGCTTTTAAATGAAATCATTAAATGTATAACCTACTTTAGAGAGAATTTAATTCTTTATGATAGTTATTCTAAATAATTAGTATGTTTTTCCTTTTATTCAAGTCTTCTTTTATATCCCTCAGTAGTAGTCTAAGTTTTCTTCATATAGATCAATTTCTCTGGAAAAATTTTTGAAAAGCAGGGACTTTAAAAAATACCCCCCTAGGCTCTACACTACACCAGTTGATTAGAGCTTCTGAGACTGCCTGGGCCTGCTATGCTATTATTGTTGTCTTGCTGGTCAATCCCTCTAGCCATGATTCTAATATGTAGCCAGAAGTGGGTTTATTTCCAGTTGTTTTATCAGTTATTGTGATTTTAAGTGAATCTTCCTTCCCTTATATCCTCTAAGAGAAGATCTTCTTGTTTATATGTGCACTCCATTTCCACATATTTATTTTATGCTGAATCACTTCATAGTAATAGTTTTTCAAGTGATATATTATTTTCCAAGTAAAAATCTTACCTGCAAATAATTTTACCCAACTTAATACTTCTTCAAACTGTCTTTGAAGTTTTCTTCATGAGTAAGTTCATCTCCTTTATTTATTTGTTTATCATTCTTCAGTGAATTTATATGAGCTTATCTTTGTAATTATGAATTTCTGAGAAATAATTTTACTTTTGAATATATCTGATTTTTATTACATATGTATATACACATGCATACACAAACACACATATTCTGAAGTGAAACCCTTAAAAAGAAAGACTGAGTATTAAGGTTAAAATTAAACTATACAAATCCACCATCCATCTCCTAAATAAGCCTAAAGAACACAAGTAGCTAAAGTATGGGTATATATGCTAATCATAGAGAGAAAAGCAATAATAATAGAAATGTGGTCCTGAAAATAGGCTTGTGAAGATAAATCTACTTCATTCTACCCAAACCCTTTAAGATACACATTCATTGTAAGAATTTACCAAGCATCTGCCATGTTTTAAGCATATTAAGTATAGGATCATAATTAGGTACAGTTGAATATTCAGGTCAATATCTAATTCAGAATGGTATCTAACAATCATGAAAACCGAAAATTAAGAAAAACGTACAAAATCAAGACAATTATCTAATGCCAGAATCTGAGAGGAACTGACACTAATTAGAAGCTGGAATGAGAATAACCTTTGGGCTTCCATTTTTACTACCTCCACTACTAACTTCTTGTTCTAATCCACCATGATCTGTGCTTGGAATTTTGCTGTTGACTCTTAAGAGGTCTCCATGAGTCTGTCCTTGGCTTCCTTCAGTCTGTTCTCAACAGCAGCCAGAGTGAGCCTGTCAAAATACAGATCACACCCCTGGATACTCAAAGCTCCCACTGGTTTCCCATCTTTTTCTGTAAAAGCCAGAGTCATTACAATAGCCTATGGGCCCCAAATAATCTGGTAGCATGTTCTCTCTAAGACCGCTTCTCCTCCTATACTCCTACCTGATTTACTGTGCTCCAGCCACATGCATCCCTGTTGCTTTCCAGACAGACACACCAGGCATGCACCACCAAGACCTCTTTGCACTTGTCAATTTTTTCTGCCTAGAGTGCAGTTCTTCCTTCAGATTTTTTCATGGCTCACTGTTATTTCCTTGAGGTCATGGCTCAAATGTCACCATCTCACAAGGACTTTCCCGCTTTATTTTTCTCCATAGAAATTATTACCATTTAATTTAGTGTGTGTTTTACATAATTAATGTGTTTGAGCTGTCTTTTACCCTTTCTGACGGTACTAGAATAAAAGCTCCAACCAGGCATGGCATTTTGTCCTTTTTCTCCATAAAGTATCTCAAATGCCTAACACATAGCAGAAGCTTAGTAAATACTTGTTGAATTAATTTACTGGGAATTACAGCTTTTCAAATATCACATTAGTTTAGAAAACCAACAAATTTGGGCTGTAGCAGGGTGGGGAGTAAAATGGAGTAGGCTTTTTTTTTTTTTTTTTTTTTGAGATGGAGTCTTGCTGTGTCACCCAGGCTGGAGTGCAGTGGCTCCATCTCAGCTCACTGCAACCTCCGCCTCCTGGGTTCAAGCCATTCTCCTGCCTCAGCCTCCCAAATAGCTAGGACTATAGGCATGTGCCACCACATCCGGCTAATTTTTGTATTTTTAGTAGAGATGAGGTTTCACCATGTTAGCCAGGCTGGTCTTGAACCCCTGACCTCAGGCAATCTGCCAACCTCGGTCTCCCAAAGTGCTAGGATTACAGGCATGAGCCACCGAGCCCGGCCAAGGGAGTAGTTTTCTTAATAAAACAAAGCCTTCTAGAAACAGTAAATTGTAGCAAAATTTTGCACAAAAGAGCTAACAAATAGACACTATCCCCCTTTGTTTTATCTTTTTAAAATCGACACATAATAATTCTACCTATTGGCCACGTGCGGTGGCTCACGCCTGTAATCCCAGCACTTTGAGAGGCCAAGGCTGGTGGATCACATGAGGTTGGTAGTTCAAGATCAGCCTGACCAAGCCTCTGCATGTCTTAGTAGAGACATGGAGAAACCCTGTCTCTACTAAAAATACTCTGTCTCTACTAAAAATTAGCCAGGTGTGGTGGCGCATGCCTATAGTCCCAGCTACTCGGGCGGCTGAGCCAGGAGAATCGTTTGAACCCGGGAGGCGAAGGGTGCCATGAACCGAGATTGCGCCATTGCACTCCAGCCTGGGCACAAGAGCGAAAATCCATCTCAAAATAAATAAATAAAATAATTATACCTATTTATGGACTACAGTATACCTCTATACATGTATACAAGGTGTAATGATCAAATCAGGGTGATCAGCATACCAATTACCTCAAACATTGATCATTTCTTTGTGTACATTCAAAATCTGTTCTATTTGAAAATATATAATAAATTATTGTTAATTACAGTCACTCCATAGTACTATAGAACACTAGAATGTCTTCCTCCTATCCTACTGTACTTTTGTATTCGTTAACCAATCTTTAGCTGTTCCTCTCTCCCCTTACCCATCCCCACCTCTAGTAACCACTGCTCTACTCTCTACCTCCATGAGATCAATGCTTTTTTACGCTTCTGCTTGTGAGTAAGAACATGCAGTATTTATCTTTCTGTGCCTGGCTCATTTCACTTAACGTAATGTTCTTCAATTTCATCCATGTTGCTGCAAATGATAGAATTTCATTCTTTTTACGGCTAAATAGTATTCCATTGTGTATATATACCACATTTGCTTTATCCATTCATCTGTTGATGGACACAGGTTGATTCCATACCTTGGCTATTGTGAATAGTGCTGCAGTAAACATGAGGTGCATGTATCCCTTTAATGTACTGATTTCCTTTCCTTTGGATATTTACCTAATAGTGACGTTGCTGGATCATGATAGTTCTATTTTTAGTTTTTTGAGGAACAATTTTACTGTTTTCCATAATGGCTGAACTAATTGACGTTCCCACCAACAGTGTAAGAGTTCCCCTTTCTCCTCATCCTGCTAGCATTTGTTATTTTTTGTCCTTTTGATAATAACCATTCTAACTGGAGTGAGATTACACCTCATTGTGATTTTATCTTTTTCTATTAAAAAAAGGCTAGATACTAAATATTTTAGGCTTTGTGAGCCATACGGTCTCTTTCACAACTACTCATCTCTACCGCTGAAGTGTGAAAGCAGCAAGACAATATGTAAACAAATGAGCGTGGTTATGTTCCAATATAGCTTTGTTTACGAAAATGCAGGATTTGCCTTGTGGGCCATAGTTTGCTCAATGCTGGGCTAGAATAGTTCGCAACCTTGCTGCAAATCGGAATCACCTGAAGATGTTTAAAAACTATTATTGCCTGGCTCCTACCCCAGGCTGCAGGAGTTTTAAAGCTTCCCAGCCTGTAATCCCAGAACTTTGGGAGGCTGAGGCAGGCGGATCACCTGAGGTCAGGAGTTCAAGACTAGCCTGGCCAACATGGTGAAACCCCGTCTCTACTAAAAATACAAAAATTAGACGGGCGTGGTGGCGCGTGCCTGTAATCCCAGCTACTCGGGAGACTGAGGCAGGAGCATCCCTTGAACTAGGAGGCAGAGGTTGCAGTGAGCTGAGATCATGCCACTGCACTCCAGCCTGGGTGACAGAAAAAAAGGCTCAAAAAAAAAAAAAAAAAAAAAAGCTTCCCAGGTGATTCTAATGTGCAGCAAAATCTGGGAACCACTAGTCTGGAACCTTGTTATTCAAACCACCATCCTCAGGAAAGAAGGATCCATATCGACTAGGAGCTTTATCTTGTTTTGGTTTTTGTTTTTTAATGGATTTTGTATTCTTTCTACTGTTGGTGGTTTTTCAATTTATTAGACCCAGGAGATCCTCGTAAAAACTACTAGAATGGATGGAATTTGTTAAATGGCTGCATATACAAAAATCAACGGTCAGGCGCGGTGGCTCATGCCTACAATCCCAGCATTTTGGGAGGGTGAGGTGGGGGGATCACCTGAGGTCAACACTTCAAGACCAGCCTGGCCAACATTGTGAAACCCATCTCTACTAAAAATACAAACAATTAGCTGGGTGTGGTGGCGGGCGCCTGTAATCCCAGCTACTTGGGAGCCTGAGGCAAGAGAATCATTTGAGGCAGAGGTTGCAGTGAGCTGAGATCACACCACTGCACTCCAGCCTGAGCAACAAGAGCGATATGTTCACTCAACATATATCTATAAGAGGAATCACTAGGTAAAAACAGAAATTAGAGAAAATATTACATTCATGTTATCCTATACATATTTATTTATTTGTTTACTTACTTATTTATTTTTGGTACAGGATCTTACTTTGTCACCCAGGTTTGGAGTGCAGTTGTGCGAACATGGCTCACTCACTGCAGTCTCAACCTCCTGGGCTCAAGTGATCTTCCTGCCTCAGCCCCCTGCGTAGCTGGGACCACAGGTGTGCATCACCATGCCCGGCTAATTTTTAAGTTCTTTCTAGAGATGAGGGTCTCACCATGTTGGTCAGGCTGGAAAATACTTTACATTTTAATGAGAGCTATACAAACCTAGATTTTTAAAACTATAAACTTCTATTGAAGTATATAAACAAAATATGAATATGCAATGACAGCATGTTCTTGGATGGGAAGATCTAATCTCAAAATATCACTTCCCCAAAATTAATGTATAAATTTTGTGCAATCCTGATTTTATTCCAGAAAAGAGATATTTTTGTTTGATTTTTTAAATTGAATGAAATGGTCTTATAGTTTTTATGGAAAAAATAATGTCTGAAATAAGTAATAAAATTATGGGAAAATAATATCGAGGTGGGATTAATATTACTGGCTATTAAAACATACTATAAACCACTGAATTAAACTAAGAACTTGGTAATGAGAGGCCATGAAGCAAAAAAGAGATGACTCAACACAAACTAGGTAGAAGAAGCTCATGTGGAAAGCAGACCATCTAGACCCATATTAGAACTATTATCCCCCTTCTACACTGGCCATACTCATTTGTGTGCATACACATATATATTGTTTACAATTATGTATGTATTATTTACAATTATGTATATTAAACTTTCATTAGGTAGAATTTTTACCGCCAAAAAAATTTTTTTGGAGGCAGCATCTCACTCTGTCACCCCAGCTAGAGTGCAGTGGTGCAATCATAGCCCACTGCAGCCTTCAATCTCCCAGGCTCAAGCAATCCTTCCACCTTAGTCTCCAAAGTAGCCAGGAGTATAGGTGTGCGCCACCGTGCCTGACTAATTTTTTTTATTTTTCAGAGACAGGGTCTCCCTATGTTGCCCAAGCTTGTCTCAAACTCCAGGACTCAAGCAATCCTCCTGTCTCAGCCTCCCAAAGTGCTCAGGCTACAGGCGTGAGGCACAGAGCCTGGCCTAACCCAATTATTTTTAATTTTAACATTAAAAAGCTGAGTCTTAAAAAATTCTTGAGTCAAAAAATTATAATTATATGCTATTTTAAAAGTAATAAAAATGAGAAAATTTAGATCAGTCATTCAGGATAGCATGGCTACAGACAAAAATAAGAACATTCAGAAAAATATATGATACAACCAAAACTATACTCAGAATAATATTCTTAGCCTTAAACTTTTTATTATTAAAGGAAATTTTAAAACTCTTCAGTGTTAAAAGTTAGAAAAAATATGCATAAATTTTGCAATATTTACGGTGAAGTTTTGATATCCTTAAATAATGGTTTGAGAATTGTATTTCCACTTAGGATAGACAAAGATGCAAGGGAATCCTGCTCCCATGTTAACAACAACAACCAAAAGAAAAAAATAAAGCCAGAAAATCTACAAAATCAAAACTTTTCTTGAGCCTATCAGAGAAAGGAGATTGCCAGGCAACAGGTGAACTGAATTCAAAAAGGTGGCAAGCACCTCCAAGGACAGGTGAGACCTCTGACAGAACACGGGAGGAAAAACTCACAGCCAAAAAAGTGGGTAAAAAAGCAACTGATATTTTGACATATACTTAAAGGCCAAATGCATGTGAAAATAACAGTAGAAACTCTGGGAACCCCCCACACACGGTGTGCCCACTGACTAACCAGCTTTCTTTCATGGACTTAATATGGTACTTAAAGAGAAAGACTAGGGGCAGAGCAGAAGACCTGATGGAGCCCCCTTAGTGGGATGGGTGTACAGACAGAGTGGCTGCCTCTTGAGGACAAGCATAAAACCCAGGACTTTTTGTCATACAAAGCAAAACACATCTGCCACTGGGGCAGGATCAGAAAACACTCTCACCCCCAGTCCTCAGCAAAAGGTCAGCTGTCACTGGGGAGGGGTAGATTACAGCGAAAGCTATCACTGCTAGGCAAGATGAAGAAACCTATTCATGCCCAGAATCTTTGTTACAAAGCAAAGGTTTCTCACAAAAAGGACAGAACCAAGAAATTTGCTCTTGGAAGTTACAAGACAGAATTCAGCTGCCATAGAGGGAAGGGACAGGATTATGGAGAAACTCCCACACTTGAGGCTCAGGCCCCCAGGGCCTGAATAAGACAAAGGTTGGAACAGGAAGGCCAAGAAAGCCACCCTGCCCCCATCATGGGCAGCAAACAGCACAGAACTTCTGGGAGAGGGGCCAAAGCCTGGAGAGAAACATCCCCGTCCCCTCCCCCACTCTGGCGGCCAAGTGTGAAGGGCCAGCTGAAAGTTGGGGATGGAGCAGAAACACTGAGAAAAACCTTCTACCATTCCAGGCCTCATAGGAAACACAAGATGTCAGTATGGAGGAATATGAAGTCAATAGTATAATAATGATAACTGTAGTAACAACAAAATCTAAACCTAGCTCAACTACTGATTAGATTTACCACCCTAGTAGCCTGATGGGTGAAGAGGCATGGCCATTTTCAGAAGTAAACACTATTTACATCAGTCACTCTTATTCTTTTATATATAATGTCTGGCACTCAGTAAAACTTACAAGGCAAAAGAGTTAAAGAGAAAAAAAAAAAAGAAGAAGCCAATTTTCAAGAGATAAAGCAGTAAACAGAACCAGACTGAGAGATGGCCCAGAGGTTGAAACTGTCAAAGTAACTGTAAAAATGCTATGATTACTATGTTAAAGGATTTAGTGGAAAATGTGGACCACATGCACGAACATATACAGAATTTCAGCAGAGATGGAAATGATTCAAAAAAGAATAAATTGGATACACTAGACATGAAAAACATGTTATTATGGATGAGG
Source organism: Gorilla gorilla gorilla (assembly GCF_029281585.2). Classification (NCBI taxonomy): domain Eukaryota; kingdom Metazoa; phylum Chordata; class Mammalia; order Primates; family Hominidae; genus Gorilla; species Gorilla gorilla. The sequence goes on from NC_073228.2 coordinate 99,763,728, forward strand.
AATTCCTTCAATTGCCTTATCAGCAGACTAGAGATAGAAGAAAGAATTAGTAAACTTGACTACAGGTTAGAATAGAAAATTTTCAAAATAAAATCCTGAATTTCAAAAGGTGGCAAGCCCCTCTGAGGAGAGCTGGAACAGAGAGGGGAAAAAAGAGAAAAAGAAAAAGTGGAGAAAAATAGAGCATCCAAGAGCTGTGGGACAGTATGAAATGGCATAATATACATGTAATTCAAGTCACAGAAGGAGAATAGAAAGAGATAAAATGTCAGAAGAAATAATTGAAAAGATAATTGCTGAGAATTTTCCAAAATTAAAAAAAGACAACAAATCACCAACCTAAATGTTTAGAGAAGCCCAAGCAGAATATATACAAAGGGCTAGGCCCGGTGGCTCATGCCTGTAATCCCAACATTTTGAGAGGCCAAGGCAGGTGGATCACCTGAGGTCAAGAGTTTGAGATCAGCCTGGCCAACATGGTGAAACCCCATCTCTAACAAAAATACAAAAATTAGATGGGCATGGTGGTGCATGACTGTAGTCCCAGCTACTTGGGAGGCTGAGGCATGGGAATCACTTGAACCCAGGAGGCAGAGGTTGCAGTGAGGCAAAATAAGAGGAAAATCTTGAATGCAACCACAGAAAAAAAGAAACACTCCAAAAAAAGAAACCAGCCAGGCACGGTGGCTCATGCCTGTAATCTCAGCACTTTAGGAGGCATACCTGGGCAGATCACCTGAGGCCAGGAGTTTGAGACCAGCCTGGCCGCATGTGGCACTCACCTGTAATTCCAGCTACTTGGGAGGCTGAGGCATGAGAATCATTTGAACCCGGGAGACAGAGGTTGCAGTGAGCCAAGATTGCACCACTGCACTCCAGCCTGGGTGACAGAGCAAGACTCTGTCTCAAACAAATAAACAAACAAAAAGATAAGAATTACATCATTACAAAGATGAGCAAAATGTATCAAACACTATGCAAACTAGAAGACAATGGTGCAACTTCTTTCAAGTACTGAAAGAAAAACTCATCCTAGAATCCTATATGCCCAGCAAAAGTATCTTTCAAAAATGTAGGTAAAATAAAAACTTTATATGACGAAAAAAAAAAAAAAAAGAAAACTAAGAGAATGTGTTGCCAGCAGATCTGAACTATAAGAAATGTTAAAGGACATTCTTTAAGCAGAAGGAATATGATCCCAAATGAGAAACTGCATCTACACAAAGGGAGAAACTGGAAAACTCATACAATAATGGTGGGAAGGGCCCAGTCTCTATGGAAAACAGCTTGGCAGTTCCTCAAAAAGTTAAACATGAAATTCACATATGACTCAGCAATTTCACTCCTAGGAATATACTCTAGAGAATTGAAACAGGCATTCGCAGAAAAAACTTGTACACAAATATTCATAACAGAATTGTTCACTATAATGAAAACAACCAAAATGGAAACAGCCTAAAATAGAAACAACCCAAATATCCATCAGCTGATGAATGGATAAACAAAATTTGCTGTATCCACATAATGAAATATTATTTAGCCATAAATAATGAAATACTGTTACATACTACAATGTGGATGAAACTTAAAAACATTATTCAAAGCAAAAGAAACCAAAAACAAAAGGCTACATTATGTGATCGCATTTCTATGAAATGTCAAGAATAACCAAATCCATAGAGTCAAAGGAGACTAGTGGTTTCTAGGTGCTGGAAGAGGAAAATAATGTGTATGGGTTTATTTTGGGAATGATTTAAAAGTTCTGGAATTAGATAGTGGCAGTGGTTGCACAAACTTGTAAATATACTAAAAAGCACTGAATTGTATACTTTAAAATTCTAGATTTTATGATATATAAAGTATATCTCAATTTTTAAAATGAAGAAATAATGAAGTGTTTTCATCTATGAGAATGACAAACGCTGATGATGCTCATATTGTTGGGGCTATGGGGAAAAAGACACATACGTTGCTTGCGTCCCTTGTTGAGAATAACTCAGTACTATATGTTAAAATGCATTAAAAATGCTTTAAAAATGCATGTGCTCAGCCTCAGCAATTCCAATGACAGGATTTTATCATAAGGGAATAATTGAATGCATGTGCTAGGATGTAGGTGAAGAGATGTTCTTCACAGAATTATTTATAAAGTGAAAATGAGAAAAACTTTTGTCTAAAAATAGGGGGCTATTTAAATAATTGTAATCCATTCAACATTAAACAGATAATTATATCATATTATCACTGACATGGGAAGTGAACCAAATACACTCTTAGGTGAAATGAAAGCAGGATATGAAATGTTGTATGCAGTGTAATCTATTTCTGTAATATACAGATCTGGTCATTATAGCCTGAAATATATATCACTGAGTATTAACAACAGTTTTCTTTGAGCAGTATGTTAAGTGTTTTTTGTATGTGAATATGCATTGTCTAATTTTTCTGCAATTAATATGTACTGCTTATTTAATTAAAAACTACTGAGTTTTCAAAACATACATGCCAAACTTAATATCATCTATATTGAGACAACATCTATATTGAGACAAAGTGGCATTATGCACCCCAGAAATGATACACTTTTGACAGTATTACCTATGTAATGTTCCTGCCAGAAAAGTCAAATCCAAATTTAATTATGTGGAAACAAATACAATTTTAAGGATATTCCGCTAAACATGTGTCATGGACTCTTCAAATGTCAGCATCCCAAAAAGAAAAAGACAGGCTGGGAGGCTATTTAGGTAAAGGCCACTAAATAAGTATTACAATTAAATATAATTCATTATCTTTGATTATGCCCAGCACATTAGATAAAAATAAACCTATAGAAAAACATTTTTGTAAAATTGGTTAGAAAAAAGAGAATAATAACAAGCTTCCAGAAAGAAAAAAACAATGATCATATCTAAGCAAAACATGAATCAGATGGCTTCAGTCTTCTCAACACAAACACTTAGAAGCCAGAAAGGGAATGGAGCAATGCCTTCAAAATTCAGAAGGAAAAGATTTTCAAAAATAGGATTCCAAACCCAGCCAAATAATCAGTTAGGCAATAGGGTAGAATAAAGAAATTTTCAGACATGTGGGATCCCAAATAGTTACCCTCTCTCAAGAAGTCACTGAAAGGTGCTTTCTTCCAAAGCAAGAAAATAAACCAGGAAAGAAAAAAATCCATTAAATCAGAAAACAAGAGAACCAGCATGAGATAAGTGAAAGGAATCCCTAGGACGATGCTGACGTGAGATGCCAGGATGACCGCTGGCCCAGAGGGCAACATGTCCAGACAGAATCTGCATGACTCAAGTAAGGAGTACAATGAGGTCTCTTACCACTTAGTTCTCAGGCTTTGTACAACCTTGTAAACCTTATGAAATATTAGATGATGTGTTCTACCAAAAAGGAAGAAATCAAGGAGAAAGACCAGAGATCCAAGAAACAGGAACTGCAACCCAAGAGAAAGGCAGAAAGTTTCAATGACGACAACAAATGGAGGTCTGCAGATGGTAGTTACGCAGTAGGCCTTGGGAGAAATTAGCCCAAATAAGAGAAAAATGAAAGTCTCTGGTAAAGAGGTTTCCGTGAAAAAAAATTGGAGCTGCTGTATTACGTTTTGAAACTGACCTTGTGGAAATTGCATGGGGGGACTATTTGAGGGTACAGGAAGAATTAGCTATGATAACGATGAAAAGTAAGAAAAGGCAATTATTAACTTTAAAAATAACAAAAAATAATATTCACAATATACAACTCAACTGTGAATATTTTTGTTTCATAATAATATAAACACCAAATATAAGTCTAACCCAAAATTACAGTATTGTTCTAATGGTATGGGAAATGGAAATAGTGACAGAGGTGAGAGAGATAAGTCTTTAATAAGAAGTTAACAGATAATATATCAATTTGTTAAATCAATGAATAGCATTACACATATATTATTTGCTATGAATTAAGTCAATGCCAGAAGAAACAGCAAATAGAGTCTAAATTGGTTCCCTCTAGAAAGAGGGGATAAAGAAGTGGAGATGTATGGGACAGGGAACTCTTTATGTTATCAGCCTTCTAGTTCCATTTGACTTTCAAAACTATGTGCATGTATAATTTTAATAAGAATTAGTTTAGGCCAGGCCCAGTGGCTCATGCCTGTAATCCCAACACTTTGGGAGGCCGAGGTGGGCAGATTCTTGAGCCCAGGAGTTTAAAACTAGCCTGGGCAACATGGCAAAACTTAGCCTCTATAAAAAACACAAAACTTAGCTGGGTGTGGTGATGTCTGCCTACAGTCTCAGCTAGTTGGGAGGCTGAGGTGAGAGAATCACCTGAGCCCAGGAAGTCGAGGCTGCAGTGAGCTATGATCATGCCACTTCACTCCAGCCTGGGCAACAGAGTGAGACCCTGTCTCAAAAAGGGGGGGAAAAAAAAGAATTTGTTGAAAATCAATGTTTTATCAGATCTTACTAAAGTTCTGTGAAATTTCACTATAGTCATTTTGAAATGCTAATATATAAGAGCATTTCAACAAATATGAGACAAATGATAGACTATCTTGAGAAACACTGAAATGATATTGGCTAGGAAAATCACTGAATGATGAACATTGCTCAGAGAAGGCTCCCTGGAAGAAGTGCATTATAAACTGGGATGATGTGTGTGCATAGAAAAAGGCCTTGGATAAAAAGTTCTAAAGGGAGAGTATGAGAATCAAACCAGGATTTTAGATTTTCCAAGGCTATCACTCTAGCTTTCTTAAATGTCCCACCAGGAACACTTATTCCTATGTCTCCACAGAGCTTCCTTGGGCTCCTCTGGACAATACTGGCATAGTATAAAAGGAATTTTTTCTTAGGTGATGGATTTATAGTCAAGGCAGGCATTTATGCTCGAAGGTATCTGAAAAGCATCGTATATCCACTAATTCATCAACTCAACACATACCCACTGATAACTACAACCTGTCAGACCAGAGCGAGGCACCACAGAGATGATGATGAAAATAACCAAGGTTTCTGGCCAAAGGACAACAGCTTGGGAAATGGGATTCCTACAGCAGCTGGCAGGACTATCATGGAACCCACCAAATCTTCCTAGGCCATGAATCTTAAAGTTCCAAATGTTTCCTCAGACTGGGAATGTGAACCCCAGACAACACTCATACCTCCCTGGCCCCCAGGCCAGGAAGTACAGGAAATTCTACTTTCACCATGATTAACGTGGAGGGTGCATAAAAAGACAAATTGATGCTTCCAACAGGGAAACTAAAATGTGTTTGTGAGGATGCAAGGCTAAAATGAAAGCAGCAACATTTAATCTAAACCATTTCCTGTGACTTGGATTTCTTTTTTAAAAAAATTGGCCGCCTTATCACTTTCTTAGTCACCTTTTCTCTAGGCTTATTGGAGGCGTAGCCCCTCCTAGCAACTTCCCATCTGCTGGAAAACAGAATCAAGAGAATGAGGAGTGTGATGACGCATCCTTCACTGGATGAAAATATTAGGAGAAAAGCAATAAATGCACTACCATTTGCATAAAACCTATTAATGCCCTCTTCAGACTAATGAAATGAATTTTACATCACCAAGAAAGCAGCTGTGACCCACTGCTCCTAGTAATGAGAAGTATTTGGAACGATCTGCAACATTGCCACTCCTAAAAGCAACATCATTGACTTTAGTACCCTCTAATTAAAATACTTTCATTCTTGGACAGAGAAGACACATCTTGATCAAAATTCAGCTAATAGGTCTCCTCTTTGCTCAAAACGCTGTTAGGTTTCTTGTGTTCCTGTTTTTCTCATGCTCGTGCAGATCCATGGCATTTCAAACCTTTAAAATAAAAACTAACGTCTTTTCTATTTTTTTCCTACTGGCAATCACATTGGGGTGGTGGGGGCGTGTGGTACAATCTCAGTCAAGAGGTCCTCTCTTGTGTGGGTGCTGGCATAACACTGGCCGTATACAATGGCCAAGCAAAGCGACATTCTGTCCTGCTGTGCTTTACACGTAAATAGAGAATGGATGAGGTTCTCAGAGCCCAGGGGTCCGCGGCTTCCGCGAGGGTAGCGTCGGGGGCCGCTGCAGAGATTGGAAGAGTACCCGCCGGGAATGGGAGGGAAGACGCGGGGAAGGTGGAGAATAGGAATCATGTGTGTTCCTCGAGTGTACAACCCACATTTGAGTGACAAATCACGAGGACAATCGACAAAAACAACTAAGCGCAAAGCCGCCCGAATCCATCTCCCTCTCTGTGCGTGTGCCTTTTCAACTAACTTTGGGAACTCGTATAGACCCAGCGTCGCTCCCCGCGCCGCCTCGCCTCCACTTTGGTTTCCCGCGTCCTGCCCGCCCTCTTCGGTGCCTCCTCTTCCTCCGGGGCAAGGATGGAGGATCTCTTTAGCCCCTCAATTCTGCCGCCGGCGCCCAACCTCTCCGTGCCCATCTTGCTGGGCTGGGGTCTCAACCTGACCTTGGGGCAAGGAGCCCCTGCCTCTGGGCCGCCCAGCCGCCGCGTCCGCCTGGTGTTCCTGGGGGTCATCCTGGTGGTGGCGGTGGCAGGCAACACCACAGTGCTGTGCCGCCTGTGCGGCGGCGGCGGGCCCTGGGCGGGCCCCAAGCGTCGCAAGATGGACTTCCTGCTGGTGCAGCTGGCCCTGGCGGACCTGTACGCGTGCGGGGGCACGGCGCTGTCACAGCTGGCCTGGGAACTGCTGGGCGAGCCCCGCGCGGCCACGGGGGACCTGGCGTGCCGCTTCCTGCAGCTGCTGCAGGCATCCGGGCGGGGCGCCTCGGCCCACCTCGTGGTGCTCATCGCCCTCGAGCGCCGGCGCGCGGTGCGTCGTCCGCACGGCCGGCCGCTGCCCGCGCGTGCCCTCGCCGCCCTGGGCTGGCTGCTGGCGCTGCTGCTGGCGCTGCCCCCGGCCTTCGTGGTGCGCGGGGACTCCCCCTCGCCGCTGCCGCCGCCGCCGCCGCCAACGTCCCTGCAGCCAGGCGCGCCCCCGGCCGCCCGCGCCTGGCCGGGGGAGCGTCGCTGCCACGGGATCTTCGCGCCCCTGCCGCGCTGGCACCTGCAGGTCTACGCGTTCTACGAGGCCGTCGCGGGCTTCGCCGCGCCTGTTACGGTCCTGGGCGTCGCTTGCGGCCACCTACTCTCCGTCTGGTGGCGGTGCCGGCCGCAGGCCCCCGCGGCTGCAGCGCCCTGGTCGGCGAGCCCAGGTCGAGCCCCTGCGCCCAGCGCGCTGCCCCGCGCCAAGGTGCAGAGCCTGAAGATGAGCCTGCTGCTGGCGCTGCTGTTCGTGGGCTGCGAGCTGCCCTACTTTGCCGCCCGGCTGGCGGCCGCGTGGTCGTCCGGGCCCGTGGGAGACTGGGAGGGAGGGGGCCTGTCGGCGGCGCTGCGCGTGGTGGCGATGGCCAACAGCGCTCTCAATCCCTTCGTCTACCTCTTCTTCCAGGCGGGCGACTGCCGGCTCCGGCGACAGCTGCGGAAGCGCCTGGGCTCTCTGTGCTGCGCGCCGCAGGGAGGCGCGGAGGACGAGGAGGGGCCCCGGGGCCACCAGGCGCTCTACCGCCAACGCTGGCCCCACCCTCATTATCACCATGCTCGGCGGGAACCGCTGGACGAGGGCGGCTTGCGCCCACCCCCTCCGCGCCCCAGACCCCTGCCCTGCTCCTGCGAAAGTGCCTTCTAGGTGCTTGGTGGTCAGAGACGGGTCATCTGTCGCTAAGGCGCAACCTCCAGGGAACTCGAGGCCTGCCAGGGTCTGTCCAGATCACAAGGGGCAGGAGAGTCTGTGAGAGAGTGACACTGAAGTTGTCCCCTTCCTCCACTCCCCTATTCCCTTCTCATGTTTACATTTCCCTACGCTCTTCCAGTTTCTCTTCTTCCCTGCAGTTCCTCTCATATCTCCCCATTTGGAGACAGCGAGCCACTGGAAAGTTGTAAAAACAAAAACAGTTATTTTTGCAGTTTTCTTTCACGCATTTATAGTGCTCTGGATAATGCCATTTATTTTTGCTGAATTACCCAACTTTCAGTATTTGCTGTGTTATCATCTGTATTTACTTATTTTGAATCGTGCTTAAATCAAATGTACCTTCAGCACCTGCAAGTTTGCCTTTTCTTTCCAGGAGGAAAATCCCCACGTTGCTCTCCCTGGGGAGTCTGAGAATTATACCAGTGCTGTCAGAAATGTAATCATGCTGTCATTTCAGAGCCACAGAGTATTTGTAAAATAAAAACCTTTCCCACGGAGCAATTGGGACTTTTTTTTTTTAACATAGTAATGTATTTTCTCAGAAGAAAATCAGTGTGGCCTTTATTTCCAGTCTAGTTTCCACTTCAACAGAAGCTGAGGTTGTAGGAAGGAAACAAAAGCTTGACTTGGTGTCTTTCAAATATACTTGGTTTCTGTTGGAAATCGTCCCTGTGCCCCCAGCAGCCTCTAAAGGTGTAATGCTGTGCCCAGATGGAGCCTCTCCGTACAAAGTCCCCAGCAAACCAGAGAAAGGAAGCTTCAAGGTGGTGCATATGGGTGGGGCTCAGTGTCCCAGATGGAGCCTCAAAGAGATTTGCAGCTAGGAAGGAAGTCAAAACCTCAGAATGCTGCATGTGTATATAAAACTCCCTTGTTAAAAAAATGAATTCAATGCCTGTTGGTGTGGATAGCTGAGAACAAGGTCAAGAGCGGATTTGATCAGTAACCTCTTCCTCTCAACTGTTCTTGGTTCTAGACAGAAATGGCAGCACTTATGAACAATATATCCATGGGTTTATCAGTGATTTTTATATGAGGATCTAAAGCTTTCCATTATAGTGTTTCTTGTTCATGCACAAATGCAGGCCTAAGATGCAGAAAGGGGAAATGATTGTTTAAAGCTCTTTGTAGAGCCAATGCTGAGGGCTGTTTTGTTCACTAATATATTCCAAATGCTTAAACAATGCTTGACATGTAGTAGGCTCTCAATATATATTTGTTGAATAATTCATCATGTGAGTTAGAGATAGAACAAATAAAAGATATACGAAAGAAAATCTTTACTAAGCTTTCTTTACCTTCCTCCAAAATTTTGACAGCAGATGTTCCAGAGTTGTAGCTTTTCCTTCCTCTCTTTGCTCCTCCTTACCCTGTTGAGGATGCAATGGTCTGCAAAATACCAGGAATAAATCAGCCAAAGAGAGGATACAGTTGTCTTCATGAACACAAGTCTAGATTATACCATTATTTATTCATTAATAAACATTTATTACCTGCTTATTTTGTGCCAGTTAATAAGCTAGGCATTGGAGATGCTGAGATGAATAAGGCACATTTTTCCCTCAAAGACGTTATAGTCAAATGTAGGAAACGATCTGACAATTACACTGCAGTGTCACCTGTGTTATAACAGGGGAATTCAGTCAGGGTGCCAGAAGAACTGAAGAGGAGAATCTGACAATCTTGGGGGACTATGAGGGGACATTAGGAAAGACTCGCCAAAAGAAGCTCTTGAAGGCTGGTTTGGGGGTGACCCTTCAGGTCAGGAAAGGTGTTCTAGGCAACGGGAATAGCACTGCAAAGCATAGAAGAGACAGAACATAGCATAGTCAAGTAATGACAATAGCTTTAGGGTGCCTTTGGGGCCTGACCTAATGAGATACGTGGTCAGAGGAATTCAGCCTGGCCCCAGTGAAGACAGGTCTGTGTGCCAAGCCAAGAAAGCAAAAAGTAGCCTTTGAAGAATTTAATCAGTTATAATTTGACGAAATTTGAATTTTAGAAAGGTCATCTCAATGATGGCATGAAGGATCACCAAATGGAAGGGTAGGGGGAATTCTTAGACGAGAAATCAAGGCAGAATCTCAGAGAGTCTTCAGAATACGATTCCTAATGTTGGACCACTTCGAATGCGCTCAAGAGAGATAATAAATTTAAAGCAGCTGAGACAGGTTTTCTGTTTTCTGCAGTTAAGACTACCCTAACAGAAAAGCTTACTCATCTGGCTTCAACTTATTATTTCACATGACAAGAAGTCTGGTGGTAGGGCTGTGCCAGGGTTGGTTAAGTAAGTAGCTCAACTTCATAATCAAGGGCTGTGATGGTTAATTTTATGTGTCAACTTGACTGGGTTAAGGGATGCTCAGATAGCTGGTAAAACATCATTTCTGCATGTGCCTGTGAGGGTGTTTCCAGAAGAAATTAACATTCACATCAGTAGACTGAGTGAAGAAGATCAATCCTCACCAGAGGTGGCAAGCATCATCCCATCTGTTGAGGGCCCACCCAAATAGAACAAAAAGACAGAGGAAATGTGAATCCTCTCTCTCTCTTCTTGGGCTGCGACACCCATCTTCTCTTGTCCTTGGACAGTTCACTTCTGTTCTCGGGCCTTCAAACTCCAGGATTTATACCAGCAGCACAAACCCCCACAGCCCCCATTCTCAGGCCTTCAGACTCAGACTAAATTTTACCACCAGCTTTCCTGGTTCTCCAGCTTGCAGACAGTATATGGTAGGACTTTTGGGCCTTCATGGTCACATGAGCCAATTCCCGTAATACAGCTCCTCTTATATATCTATATAAATGCTATTGGTTCTGTTTTTCTGGAGCAGCCTCACTCATACAAGGGCTCAGATCCTTTTCCTCTTTCCAGTCTGCCATCTTGAGTGGTGGACTTGACACTCAGGCCAGTTCCCCTTGAGGTCACAAAATGGCTGCTGCAATTCCAGGCATCACATTCAAATGTAACAATGTCCAGAAGAAGAAGGATTTCTCTTTTTTGTACCCTTTATAGAAATGAAACAACATGTCTCAGAAGTCCCCAATAGACTCTCCTAAATGCTCATTTGCCAGAACTATATCACATGTCCATATTTAGACCTATCATTGCAAGAGAAATGGGGCCACCATGATTGGCTTGAACATGGAACTGAGCATATGAATTGTATTGAGGGAGGGATGAAAAAACTGAGGCTCTACAGTAAACAAAGAAGAGGAAATGCTAGTTAAAAAGGCAAGACTAAAACTTTTAAACTATTGCAAAGTGTTATCTAGATTGGTTTTTACAATACAACAGGGGTATTCAGCTCATTGTTACCTAGAAATTTTGAGAATTCTTCATCTGGGTTGGAAATATAGAATACCAACTCAAGAAGTTAATTTGAAATCCAATTAAACTGATGTTTTCCCAGATTTTGTAGATTTAGTTAAGCCCAATTTATACGGAAATGCTTCTCTTCTTTAAGCAAGGAATTTCCTCTAATTTTAACCATATCTGAAACTTGAATACATAACTAGATGACTTGGTTCCCATCCCTGGAGGCATTTGTAGGTTAGGAAATTTGAGATATTTCCTCAGGATGGCCATCCTATTGGTGTTGACCCTAATCTGCATTTCTAGAGGCAACACAGAGATTCAGCTGTGTCCTAGTCAAGGAGGCCCCTGAAGGTTATTCAGATTTAGACTCTTGCTAGAGTAGAACATAATATTCACATCACACAGCAAAGGCAAATACACAGGTTGACCCCAAAATTGCTCTCTTTTCTAGGTTATCACCCAAATAGGAAACGACTAGAAGAGAAACCAGATCTACATACTTGCAGTTTGGAAGAAATCAAAGTTGCCCTATAAAATAGAGACAAACCATTCCTCTATTCTCTACATTTTTTGGAGTTAGATTTTAACCAAACTACTGCACACAGGACTTCAGGGAGCACTTTTCATATTGATGAAGATGTGAACATCACCAGCAGAATTGAGCAATGTGGTGGTCCTGATTTTATAGAACTTTAAAGACTAGATGCAAAGAATTCTACATCTTAAAGAAAAACCTCGGCCGGGCGCGGTGGCTCACGCCTGTAATCCCAGCACTTTGGGAGGCCGAGGCGGGTGGATCACGAGGTCAGGAGATCGAGACCATCCTGGCTAACACGGTGAAACCCCATCTCTACTAAAAATACTAAAAATTAGCCGGGCGTGGTGGCGGGCGCCTGTAGTCCCAGCTACTCGGGAGGCTGAGGCAGGAGAATGGCGTGAACCCAGGAGGCGGAGCTTGCAGTGAGCCGAGATTGCGCCACTGCACTCCAGCCTGGGCGACAAAGCGAGACTCCGTCTCAAAAAAAAAAAAAAAAAAAGAAAAACCTCAGTAACATAAGGCCAAAATAAGTAAATGTGACTTATGTTGTAATTTGAAATGCAAAGAATGCAGAAAACATCCAGGAGGAATAAACCACACTAGTGATTAGTTATAAACAATATTCAAAAAATAGAATAGTCTGGCTCATCTTGTGGAAGACAGATTTAAAGCATTTTTTTCTAAGGTATGTCCTAAGAAACACAGAAGATGTTAGAAAATTTGAGGAGTTTGCCTTCTATTCCTAAAAATGTTCTGACTTGATCAAAGGGAAAATATTCTAATAAAAATGAATTGTTCTTCTTAAATTAAAATATATTTTGCTGAGTTGGGAGGCAATATAATATTGTGAAAAGAGTAGAATATTCAGAGTCTAAAGACCTGAACTTGACTTTCATCTGTACAGTTAGTAGCTGTGTGACTTCAGGTGGTTTGCTGAATATTTTTGAGAGTCTTGGTTTTCTCATCAAGAAAACAGGAGTTAATACTATGTCCTTCATAGGATAATGTATGCAAAATATTTGATTGGGTGGAGGTAAGGGGAATCTAGGTTTGTTTCTTCAGATTCCCTCAATACATGATAGCTAGTGTTATTTTCTAATACTGGCTATGAGGGATAAAAATCCAATTGAATAATATTACATGAAGGAAAGCAATAGATCTTGGAGAATTGTTATGGAAAATTAATGCAGCAATGGTAGCACTTAAAAGTAGGGAGTTGGGCCTTACAGAAGGAGTAGTGGGCATTGTTCATTGCCTTCCTAGCATTTATTTCTCCTTTTCTGACAGTTCTTAGATTCTTATTAGAATGTCTATACCTTTTATAAAAAGTCAGCACTTTGAGGAAACCTCAGTGCTCTCCAACTCCAAGACTGTGACTTGATTAGTCCATGCCACTGGAGTAATTTCTCATCCCTCTCACCACCATATCTTGCTCAGGAATGGTCATGGGATGCAATGAGAGTGAGGGAAGTTTTTTAGGGAATCTAGGAAGGAACCTTTTAACTCTTCTGGGAAAGCCATAGAAGTTAGCATGTTCAATGTCTGTTCACACTAAAGGTAAATGAGGGAGCATGTAACCCTAATGGCTGCTGGCAGCCACTTCTCACCAAGAGGGAAGCCAGCCACAAGAGTAAGTCAACATCGTGGATATGGCAAAGTGGAGAGATGAAAAGAACTTAGGTCCTTAATGAACTCACTGTGCTGACAAGACCAAACGCTACTGAGGCCTGGCTACTGGATGTCCTAGGAAATAAGCCAATACAATTTCTTATTGCTTAAAGCAGTTGAGTTGAATTTTTTGTTATTTGTAGCACAAAGAAATCTCTAACTGAAGTAGAAGTTTGGCAAGAAAAAGAGAGTCCCATTTTAGCCTATTGCATAATGGCTCATGTTCTTTATCAAAAAATAGGAATATTCCAAATATACTTTTATTTAGTCCATCAACCAGTATGTACTGAGGCACTGCATTGGACATTGCATTGGGCACAATGGGACAAATCCGAGAAAATCAGTTACAACTCTCATATTTTAAAAGCTATGTATTCTACAAAGAACTGTATTTTTTATGATAAGCATTTTGTTGAGAAACCTCAACCTACAATTATTATTATTTTTATTTTTAGAGACAGGGTCTCACTCTGTCACTCAGGCTGGAGTGTGGTGGGGCAATCACATAACACTTCAGTCTTGAACTCCTGGGCTCAAGCAATGCTTCAGCCTCAGCCTCCTGAGTACCTGGGATTGCAAGTGTGAGCCGCTGTGCCTGGCTTCAAACTACAATTATTAATGTTACAGAATATTATTTACAAACTCTTTCTATTGCTAATTTTATTAATTAACTCATTCAATTATTTGATACTTATAAAGATTCATTCTATGCAAAGCACTATATGACCTTTATTACATACATAGATATATATCACTTATCACAGATACATGTTTCATTTAAAAGTAGCTTTTGAGTGAAAACTTAGGACCAACTATTGCTATTATGCTGCCCTTTTCCATGGCCAGATTGGAAAGTGACAATAATAAAATGTGATGGGGTAGTGTATTAGTTCATTCTCATACCACTGTAAAGAAATACCTGAAGCTTGGTAATTTATAACGAAAAGAGGTTTAATTGGCTCACAGTCTGCAGGCTGTACAGGGAGCACGGTGGGGAGACCACAGGAAACTTACAATCTGCTCCTGGGGAGACCTCAGGAAACTTACAATCGTGGAGGAAGGCAAAGGAGAAGTAGGCACATCTTACATGACTGGAGCACGAGCAAGAGAGAGAGTAGGGGAGGTGCTGCACACTTTTAAACAACCAGATCTCATGAGAACTCATTCACTACACAGTACCAATGGGGAATGGTACTAAACCATTCATGAGAACTCTGCCCCCATGGTCCAATAACCTCCCAGCAGGCCCTACCTTCAACATTGGGAAATACAATTCAACATGAGATTTGGTGGGAACACAGATCCAAACCATATCATTCCACCTCTCGCCCCTCCAAATCTTATGTCCTTCTCACATTGCAAAATATAATCATGCCTTCCCAACAGTCCCCCAAAGTTTTAACTCATTCAAGCATTAACTCAAAAGTCCAAAGTTTCATCTGAGATAAGGCAAGTTCCTTCTTCCTATGAGCCTATAAAATCAAAAACGAGTTAATTACTAGCAAGATACAATAGTGGTAAAAGCACTGGGTAAATATTTCCCTTCCAAAAGGGAGAGATCAGCCAAAAGAAAGGGGCTACAAGCCCCATGCAAGTCCAAAACCCAGCAGGGCTGTCATTACATCTTAAAGCTCCAAAATAATCTCCTTTGACTGACTCCATGTCCCACATCCAGAGCACATTGACGCCAGGGATGGGCTCCCAAGGCCTTGGGCAGCTCTGCCTCTGTGGCTTTTCAGGATTCAGCCCCTGTAGCTGTTCTTAAGGGCTGGCATTGAGTGTCTGTGGCTTCTCTGGGCACAGAGTACAAGCAGTCAGTGGCTTTACCATCCTGGGGTCTGGAGGATGGTGGCCCTCTTCTCAAAGCTCCATTAGCAGTGCCCCACTGGGGACTGCATGGAGGCTCCAACCCCACATTTCCCCTCTGCACTTCCTTAGTAGAGGTTCTCAGTAAGGGCTCTGCCCGTGCAGCAGGTTTCTTCCTGGACATCCAGGCTTCTCCATACACGGTCTGAAATCTAGGCAGAGGCTCCCAAGCCTCAACTCTTGCATTCTCTGCACTCACAGGGTTAATACCATGTGGAAGCCACCAAGGCTTACAGCTTGCACCCTCTGAAGCAGCAGCCTGAGCTGTGTCTGGGCCCCTTTTAGCCATGACTAGAGCTGGGGCAGCCGGGATGCAGGGAGTAGTGTCCTTAGGCCGTGCAGGGCAGGGGGACCCTGAACCTGGCCCAGGAATTCATTCAGTCCTCCTAGGCCTCTGGGCCTGTAATGGGAAGGGCTGCCACAAGATTTGAAATGTCTTTGAGGCCTTTCCCCTATTGTCTTGGCTATCAGCACTTGCCTTCCTTTTAGTTATGCAAATTTCTGCAGGCTGCTTGAATTCCTCCCCTGAAAATGGGCTTTTCTTTTCTATCACATGGCCAGGCTACAAATTTTCCAAACTTTTACACTCTGCTTCCCTTTTAAATATGAGGTCCAGTTTCAGGTCATTTATTTGCTCATACATATAAGCACAGGTTGTTAAAAGCAGCAAGGTCACATTTCTAAGCTGCTTAGAAATTTCTTCCAGTAGATACCCTAAATCATTACTCTCAAGTTAGAAGTTTCACTGCTCCATAGGGAAGGGGCACAATGCCTCCAAGTTTTTTGCTAAAGCATAACAAAAGTAACCTTTGCTCCAGTTCCCAACAGGTTCCTCATTTCCATCTGAGACCTCTTCAGCCTGGACTTCATTGTCCATATTACTATCAGCATTTTGGTCACAAAAGTCACTAGGGAGTTCCAAATTTTCCTTCATCTTCCTGTCTTCTTCTGAGCCCTCCAAACTGTTTCAACCTCTGCCCATTACCCAGTTCCAAAGCTCTTTCCACATTTTCAGGTATCTTTATAGCAATCCCCGACTCATGATACCAATTTTCTGTACTAATCCATTCTTGCACTGCTGTAAAGAAATACCTGAGGCCGGGCATGGTGGCTCACACCTATAATCCCAGCACTTTGGGAAGCCGAGGCGGGCGGATCATCTGAGGTCAGGAGTTTGAGACCAGCCTGACCAACATAGAGAAACACCAACTCTACTAAAATACAAAATTAGCCGGGCGTGGTGGCACATGCCTGTAATCTCAGCTACTTGGGAGGCTGAGGCAGAAGAATTGCTTGAACCCAGAAGGCAGAGGTTGCAGTGAGCAGAGATTGTGCCGTTGCACTCCAGCCTGGGCAACAAGAGCAAAACTCCATCTCAAAGAAAAGAAAAGAAATACCTGAGACTGGGTAGCTTATAAAGAAAAGAGGTTTAATTGGCTTATGGTTCTGCAGGCTGTACAGGGAGCACAGTGACTTCTTTTTTGGGGAGGCCTCAGGAAACTTACAATCATGGCAGGAGGTGAAGGAGAAGCAGTCACATTTTACACGGCTGGAGCCGGAGCAAGAGAGAGAGTGGGGAGGTGCTGCACACTTAAACAACTAGATCTTGTGAGAAATCACACACTATACAATACCAAGGGGGATGGCTTTAAACCATTCATAAGAACTCCACCTCCATGATCCGATCACCTCCCACAAGGCCCCACCTTCAACACTGGGGAATATAATTCGATGTGAGATTTGGTGGGGGCACAGATCCAAACCATATTAGGTAGATTATTACACTAATGGCCCCCAACGAATAACTCCTCCTAATATCCACTCTTGGGTAATCTTTCCTCACACGGAGTCTGAATTTGGTCATGTGACCTTCTTTGGCCAATGGGGCATTGTGTACAGTTGTTTCACAAGTAGGAACTCAATAAACATTTATACATGACAGCTTGCCCTTTCAGAAAAGCTGATGGGAGATTGTCATGCTATGAAGACCATGTGGAAACAGAAGCCTAACCACTCAGCCATCCCAGCTGGGCATAGCCTCCAACTGACTCTCCAGCTATTAATAAATGCACCCGCATGAGTGGGCCCAGGGGAGATCAACAGAAGAACTGTTGAGCTAACACACAGAACTGTGAGACATAATAAATCATTTCAAGCGGGTAAGTTTCAGGGTGGTTTGTTTCACAGCAAAAGGTAACTAAATATCAATAGACTGGTAAAATGGTGGTGAATGCATTTAAAAAGGGAGTCAGAAAACCCAGATTTCAGAAGACCTGGATTCTAGTCTCCAATAACATGTCAAATTGGGATGTTTAACTGCTTATCATATAATTTGATGAGATTTCACACCAATAATGAAATGAGAGAGCTCCAAGGGGAAGGTTAAATTCAAGGGATAGAGTCAGGCCCTAACCAAATCCCCTTTTTTTCTTGTGATGAAGCTCCTGCTATTGACATACTTTGGCAGTTCTAGTATTGTTGTATTAAGCAAGATATTCAATAGGAATAATAATAATTGTTAAAATAATTAAATAGGAAGCCATTAGACTGATGTGTCTCTGATGCCCTGGGTTCCTACTTAAGCAAACAAAAAGCTAACTTAGAATTTAAAAGAAAATGAAACTTGAGCTCAGCCAATTACAGGAGGCCAACTGGGCATTAGTCATATTGTCTTGAACTTCCCACTGGGATAATCCAAATGAGGCAACTGCTTAAACTTTTACCAATCAAGTAATTTCTTTGCTCTGCTTCTGCATTCACCCTATAAAGGGCTTCCCCTTGAACCCTTTCAGAAGAGCCCAAGCCACTGCCAGTTTGGAGCTGCCTGACTCATGAATCACTGTCTGCCTAAATAAACTCGAAAATTGTAATGTGCCAAAGTTTATCTTTTAACATAATCCTAATAGCTAAAATGTGTTAAATGATTTCTATGAAGCAGGTATATGCTTGGCACTTTACAACCATTAACTAATTTAATCTTCATAGCAACCTGAAAGGCATATATCATAATCATCTCCAGTTTACACATAAGGATACAGATAAACAATTGGGGCTAAAGATAACTTGCTCAGCCTGTGTCATGTGCTTCCCCACCTCCTCTGAAAAGATAATAGCCAAGAAGTCAATCGTATCTTAAGCTACAGGTCTTGCTTTACGACCCTATGTATCTGTTAAAGTCTCAGCCAGGACACACAGTGAGAGAGTATTGGATAGAACATGGCTACCTGAAGAGCAAAATGCATTTTAGAAAAACAGTATACAATTATGTTAAGCATTTTCATCATTTCAACCCCCAAACAATCCAAGTAAATGATTCATTTGCTGGAAATGGAGAAGAATGTCAGTTGTCCACCAAAATCCATTCTCTCTTTCTTATGCACTGCTTGGCCAGAGACTACATTTCCCAGCCTACTTTTTACTTAGCTATAGCTGCATGGCTCAGTTCTCAGCAACAGGATATGAGCAAAAGTTACCAGTGTGTTTTCCGGGCTTGGCCTCCTTTATGTTCTCTTTCCCTTTCCTGTTGGCCAGAACACATGATGTGACAGTCACACACTGTGGCAGTGACTCAGGTTCAACCATGCAGATGAGGACAGCGTGCTAGTGCTAGAGTAGTAGCCAGGCAGACAAGAACAGGGCAGGAGAGGCCCCCTGCCAGGAATGTCAGGTGATCATCAGATGATAGTCAGGTGTTTGTTAAGTTGTCTCGCTAAAATAATAATTGGGCACACCCACCACCAGGGAAAGGCAGTCTCTTAGCAGATAGAAAACACCTGAACTCGTGATCAGCCGCTTCCTGAAAAAGATCTCAGAAGTTGGGCAAGCGGGCTCAAGCATGTGCACTAAGGCAAAATGGGGGAGTTGAACTGATATAAGACCTTCCTCTAGGAACACCTGACTGGTACGGGAAAAATGCCTCAAATGAGCATGTGAACAACTTCAGTAAACACACTGTACATGCTGACAGCCTGCTCCAAGGAAAAATCAAGGGAGAAGAAACACAAATCTCAGAACCATGACAATGTATAGAAACCCCAAGTCAAGTGTCGAACAGAGCGCTTGGATCTCTCTCTCTCTCTTTTTTTTTTTATTATACTTTAAGTTCTAGGGTACATGTGCACAACGTGCAGGTTTGTTACATACGTATACATGTGCCATGTTGGTGTGCTGCACCCATTAACTTGTCATTTACATTAGGTATATCTCCTAATGCTATCCCTCCCCACTCCCCCCACCCCACAAGGGGCCCCAGTGTGTGATGTTCCCCTTCCTGTGTGCAAGTGTTCTCATTGTTCAGTTCCCACCTATGAGTGAGAACATGCGGTGTTTGGTTTTCTGTCCTTATGATAGTTTGCTCAGAATGATGGTTTCCAGTTTCATCCATGTCCCTACAAAGGACATGAACTCATCATTTTTTATGGCTGCATAATATTCCATGGTGTATATGTGCCACATTTTCTTAATCCAGTCTATCATTGATGGACATTTGGGTTGGTTCCAAGTCTTTGCTATTGTGAATAGTGCTGCAATAAACATACGTGTGCATGTGTCTTTATAGCAGCATGATTTATAATCCGCTGGGTATATACCCAGTAATGGGATGGCTGGGTCAAATGGTATTTCTAGTTCTAGATCCTTGAGGAATCGCCACACTGTCTTCCACAATGGTTGAACTAGTTTACAGTCCCACCAACAGTGTAAAAGTGTTCCTATTTCTCCACATCCTCTCCAGCATCTGTTGTTTCCTGACTTTTTGATGATCGCCATTCTAACTGGTGTGAGATGGTATCTCATTGTGGTTTTGATTTGCATTTCTCTGATGACCAGTGATGATGAGCGTTTTTTCATGTGTCTGTTGGCTGCATAAATGTCTTCTTTTGAGGAGTGTCTGTTCATATCCTTCACCCACTTGTTGATGGGGGCACTTGGATCTCTCAAGTTGCCCACTGGGCCCTTTTCCAAGTGTACTTCACTTCCTTTTGTTCCTGCTCTGCAACTTTTTAATAAACTTTCATTCCTGCTGTAAACTTTGTCTTGGCCTCTCACTCTGCCTTATGCCCCTTGGCGAAATTCTTTCCTTTGAGGAGGCAAGAACTGAGTTGCTGCAGATGCATATAGATTTGCCGCTGCTAACACTGGGAGCTAGCAGAGTAACAACATAAAAGGAGTCTGGATTACTCCAGGATTTTGTGGAGTGGAGATAGCCTAAACAGGCAAGAAGATCACATGAGAAAGAAATGCTTTCATATCTTCTTTAAGCCACTGACTTTTGTGGGTCTGTTTGTTACAACAGATTTACTTTTTTTTTTTTTTGAGACAGTGTCACTTAGGGTGGAGTACAGTGGCACCATCTCAGCTCACTGCAGTCTCAACTTCCCAGGCTCAGGTGATTCTCTCACCTCAGCCTCCCAAGTAGTTGGAACCACAGTCATGTGCCACTAGGTGCAGCTACTTTTTTGTATTTTTTTGTAGAGAGGGAGTTTTGCCTTGTTGTCCAGGCTGGTCTCAAGCCCCTGGGCTCAAGTAATCCTCCCTCCTCGACCTTCCAAAGTGCTAGGATTACAGGCAAGAGCCATCATGCCAGGCCCCAGATTAGCCTTCATCTCAAATAATATTTTAAGTTGTTAAATTCAGTGAGGGTATGGGTTTTTTCTTCAGTGTTTTGTGCCAGGGACCCTGTGTGTGTTCCAGGGCAGGTTGGTGTGAATTCAGGCGAAACCATGTCTACAATGTGAAACTTCTCAGAGGTGAGAGGTGGCTGTAGCCAAATCATGCCTGTGGGATATATCTTATATTTGCCCCTAAGGAAGTTATTTAACCTCAGGAGACACCTTTCTTTCTTTCTTTTTTCTTTTTTTTTTTTTTTTTTTTGCCATCTAAAAGCTGGGAATGTTAAAGAAACCTCATGTCCACAGATAACAGTTCAGGAGCAGGCATCAGAAATGTGGCAGGCTCTGTATTGCCCACGTTAGCAGCCATTACTCTCCTGCCCTGCTAACAAACCCTGATTTTATTCAGGATCAACGTGTTCAGTTATCCGTTGTTGTGTAGCATAGTATCTCAAACTTTGTGGTATAAAGTAACCACCATTTTATTGTGTCCATGGATTCTGTGGAGCAGAAGTTTAGACAGAGTACAGAAGTCTGGCTTGTTTCTGTTCCATGATACATGGGGCCTCGGCAGCGAAGACTGAAATGGCTGGGGCTGGAATCACCTAGGAGCTTCTTCACTCGTATGTCTGGTGCCTGGGCTGGTGTATTCAAAAGCTGGGCTTATCGGGAACTATCGACCAGAACACTTCCATGTGGACCTCCATGTGGCTTTGGTTTTCTCACTGCAGGGTAGCCTTGGAGGAGTCAAGCTTCTTATAAGGCAGCTCAAGTTCCCAAAAGCAAGTGTCCTAGTGAACAAGTTAGAAGCCCCCTGGCTTCGTATAACCTTGACTCAGAAGTCACCTGGCATTACCTCCTTTGCGCTCTTGGTTGAAGCAGGCACAAACCAGCTCAGACTCAAAGGCAGGGAACATACACCCCATCTTCTTATAGAAGGAGTGTCAAAGAATTTGCCATCGTAGGTTAACGCTACCACATCAACCCTTAGAATTAAAATGCTTATTTAAAAAGTAATTCCTGACCATCCCTTCTCACCTTGAGACTGTAAGCAGTTTTTACTGCAGGTTTCAAATATGGCAGGCAGGCCTGAGGGACTGGCAAGGGGCAATCTTCCAGGGCTTATTTGCATAAGGGACCTTCAGGTCAAGATTTCATCCTAAGGGGAGAGAAAATAGAGACCAGTAATACGAGGACCGGAGGTTAGAGGAGTGAGTGAGTCTAAATCAGTTCAATGTCTGTTGGTCAAATTGTGCCCATCCAGATCCACCATGGTATCTTCCTTGAGTGTTTTAGTAAAATATCTACAGAACCCCAAGACAACAGTATTAGAGACACACAAGTCAGCCACAGACATACGTGACTCCACCTGGGTTTATCAAGCTATCTTTGGAGGAATTTAAAGGAAAGCTAGTATTCTCTGAGTGGTGAATTTGGGCTGGAATGGCTAAGTAGATGCTTTAATAAAATAATTTTTTTGCAGCTAGACTTACAGGGCTGAGGAAACACGGATTACAGCTAAAATTTATATTGTATAGTACAAAAAGCAGGATACTTTATCCTATAAACAGCTGCAAAATTCCATGAAGATTATGTTGGTAGTTATAATAATAATGAAAGAACACTATTTTCCCCCCACAGTGGTCATATTAATTACAGTTCTTAATTGTATTATTTCATAAAAGTGATGAGGAAAATGCTGTTTTAAATGTTTTTACTATTACCATCACTGTTATTTGGCTATTTGAAGAACCAGTGCCTTTTTTTTTAAGTCACAAAAAATACTGACTGATACATTCAAATTTTGTTTTGAAATTGAAAATTTCAAATTGAGTGACTTTTTTTCTAAATAAAGAAATAGAGATGGAGTTTCGCATGTTGCCCAGGCTAGTCTGGGACTCCTGAGCTCAAAGGATCCGCCTTCCTCAGCTTCCCAAAGTGCTGGGATTACAGGCATGAGCCACCGCACCTGTTTTGTCACCAACGCATGCACCATCATGCCTGACTAATTTTCCAATGTTTTATAGAGACAGAGTCTTGCTATGTTGTATAAGCTGGTCTTGAACTACTGGGTTCAAATGATCCTACCACCTCAACTTCCCAAAGTGCTGGGATTACAGGCATGAGCCACCACACCTGGCCCAAATTTAGTGACTCTTTAAGGGGAAAATAGAAGAGAGTTTTCTATCTTTTCCTAATATAATTCAGGACTTTTTAGTTGTCATGAACGAAAATCCAGTCAACCTGACTTAAACCAAAAGGAAATTTATAGGTTCTTGAAATCAAAAGGTCCAAGAACATAAAATTGCTTCAGGAAGAGCTGGATCCAGGTGCAGAGAATATGTTATCAGGAATCCGTCTCTCCCCATCTCTCAGGTCTCCTTTGCTCTGGGTTGGCTTCATTCTTAGACAGCCTACCTCCCTAGTGATGAAGGGGCTTCCAACAACACATACAGCCAGATTAATGAAGCCAGTAGAAAGGAAGCGCCTTGTTTCACATAATTTAAGCAAAATATCTATAATTGACTGCACTGAATTGGGTGCATGGTCAGATCTGCGTTATGTGTACACTCTTTGTATATGAAAGGGTGGGGGCAGGGGTGTGTATGTGGCCCACCTAGACCATGTAGAAGAAGTGTTGCCCAAGAGGAATTCCCTAAAAGAAACTTTTACCAGAAAAAGAGAAAGTAGATGACATCCAAATCAACTATACATCCCCAAATCTCCACTGAAGGAAATCAAATGATACACATTTATAAATGCTATGGATTCAGATTAAAAGTATAAATAATAATTTCATTAATCTTATTCTGTGTACTTTGCATCAATTATGCCTGCAAATTTTTCTTTACATCTCTTCCTGAGAGTGTTCTAACTGATCTATTATTTCATGTAGTTCTTTAAGCACAGAAGTATACAGATTATTAAAACTTTAGGGCCGGGCGTGGTGGCTCATGCCTGTAATCCCAGCACTTTGGGAGGCTGAGGCGGGTGGATCACCTGAGGTCAGGAGTTTGAGACCAGCCTGACCAACATGGAGAAACCCAGTCTCTACTAAAAATATAAAAATTAGTCGGGTATGGTAGTGTGCACCTGTACTCCCAGCTACTTGGGAGGCTGAGGCAGGAGAATTGCTTGAACCTGGAGGCGGAGTTTGCAGTGAGCCAAGATCATGCCATTGCACTCCAGCCTGGGTGCCAGAGCGAGACTCCATCTCAAAAACAAAAACAAAAGCAAAAACAAACAAACAAACAAAACTTTAGCCTGGATCATCATCCTTGAGGTTATACTAAGAGAAACATTTTGGGTAATGCCTACTAGACATTCAGGAATCTTTGTGCAAGCTTTGACCTTCATCTGTCTGGTCAATGAAGTCACACCACTATGTCAAGAGTATTAGACCTGCTCTTTCTAAGTTATTGAGATGGGCTTTTAGAGTGAATTTTGAATTTTCAAGAATATTTTTATTTTTCACTTAGCATTTATCATTATTGTATATTTTTAAATATAGCTACTAAGAACTTGCCCTAGCCACAGAGTGTACTCTAAGAAGTAGAAGATGCTTAATGTATTAATGTTATTATAAGGGGAACAAAGAGTTTCATAGTCAAGTGTTTGGAACACTAGGTTAAATACGCTTCTTTTTCTTTAACTTCTTATTATAAAGTTACAGAAAAGCTAACAGTAACACAAAAGAACACCCACACATTAACCACTAAAGTTCAGCATTTTGCCATCTTCATTTATATATATGTATATAGTTGTTTTTGCTGGTGAATAACTTGAAAATCAGTTGCAGACTCATGATAACATTACACTTCGCCTCCAAATACTTGAGCATGCATCTCCTAAGACATTCTTACATAACCATAGAAGCATTATAACACTTAAGAAAACTAACAATAATTTTCCATAATACCATGTAATACCCAGTCCATGTTCAAATTTTCCCTTTTTTTCTCAATACTACTTGTATAGATAACTTTTTCTTTTGAACTAAAATCTAATTAGAGTTCACACATTGCATTTGATTGTTACGTCTGTTTAGTGCCTTTTATTTTGAAACAGTCTTCCTGAACTTTTTAAAAAGAGTACTGTGTTTTTTATGAGACCAAGCCAGTTGTCTTGTATTAATAGAATATTCCACATTCTGGATTTTTCTGAATGTCTTCCCTTGACATCTTCTCATTTATTCTTCCCTTCTCAACCAGGTTTCTTTACAGCAGAAACTCTCAGAGCCTTTAAAGGTCAATGGGCAAAACTACTCTGCAAATGGACACCTTCTAGCAGCCTCTGCTATCTTCACAATAACCTTCCACGCTCAATGAAGCACACACATGCCAGAAACACCAGCCCTAGCAGAGGGTCAGATGGAAATACGCATGCCTTACCCCTTGAGTCTCATGCGAAAGGACTTCAATTTGACTCCCACTCCTGGATGCTCTCCTCTGTTGGGGCTACAGGGGCCCCATTGAAAATGAAACAACAACAACTTAAAAACAAAAACCGAAAACATCATATCTGGGCTCTAAACTAATGTCTAGGGGGAAATTGAGGCTCAGAAATTAAATTCTCTTGCAAGGTAAAGCCCAAAGTTATCAAAATCTGAAGGGTCAAAGTTCGAAAATCAAAATTTTCTGCACTTCTACGAAAAAAATCAGAGCTTTTCCTGTTTCTGATTCTGCACAGCCTCAGCTAGGGGGCTCCTGAAGCCTTAAGCAGCTGCAGCTACAGTCTATCTCTGAAGCTGTATTTGTTCATTTTCCATTTTCTGAGGAGCCTCACTCTTTTAAAGTGTTAAAAGTCTCAGCAGAAGCCAGAACGTTATTGTAGCACTAGCCTCTCACCTACCCACCAAAGTTAGGAAACAAACCATTCTCTGTCCCTGGAGCAATTGCCAAATAAAGATGTACTTCTAGAACCCAAAAACTCTAGCATAGGCTTGGAATCTGAGAGGAGAGACTCTGTGTCTCAGCTTCCTCAGGGTGGCTGTCAGTCAGTCAGTGAAGGCAATCCAAACCTATATTCTGTGCAGGTAAACTATTTGGGAGAAATCTTTTCATGAGAGGTTAATTTGGGCATTGTGCTGAACAAATCTGGGGGACGGGTGGGCAGAAGGAGAGCCATTCATAGACACAGGCAATAGTCATTCTGCCTTCCAACAAGTTTAGAAATTTACAAAGGTGGAGGCCCCAGTCTCCAAGTGTCTTTCACATCTTACCAATTAAAATTCTCTTCATCGCCATTTCCATTCTGAGCCCTTGTACTTAATTGAGCAAGATCTCTATCTAGTGACATGGAGCTCTCTTGGGAGCGTGTTTTCAATCCTGTGCCTCAGTGGCTGTTTTCAGTGGCAGGCTAAACAATCTGCCTTGAGCTACACTTTCTCCAGAGCTCTCTTGACTCCATGGATGATGTGGAGTGACTTTGAGCATGTGGACGTACTACAGGAATCCAGCGTTTGTCCTTCCACAGTTCCCTGTCTGGCCCAGAAGGCAGAATGAAATCTGAAGCTGTGCTGCCTCCCCAACCCCACATAGACAATTTCCAGTTAGGCACACGCGGAGCTCAGCCGCCTTACATTTTAAATGCAGCTGGGTATAGATTTAGGTGACGATGTGGGGAAGGGTTCTCTTTAAGAAAAAGATACAAAACAATACATTTAAAAATATATGTAAAAGCGAATATTTAATTAGAAAGAATGATCACAAAAAATACAAATATTTTAAAATGGCCATAACAGCAAACATTAATTGCCAGATATACCTCTATAATACTTTTTGCCTACAGTCTTGTCTACTTACTCTCTAGTCATCCCTTCACACAATAATTTTATGATAATATTTTATATAAATGGAACAGATAGATAATTCAATCTTTCCTACAGTATTAATCTTTTTTTAATTGATAGGAAGCATAAAACAAACTTAGTTTGTAGACCCGGTACAGGTTTGTGTACTTTAGACATAGGAGTTCTGATAAATTCTATTTCACGTGATTCCCATCAAAAAAGACGTGGTGGGTTTATAGTTTACATGATGTCATTATTAAGCACATTTCATGTGTACTGTCAATGAGAACAGAATCCCATACTTACAACATTACCGAACATCTGATGATAGAATTTTCTACAGCCTAATTTCTGGCTC
This sequence comes from Gorilla gorilla gorilla, assembly GCF_029281585.2. NCBI lineage: Eukaryota > Metazoa > Chordata > Mammalia > Primates > Hominidae > Gorilla > Gorilla gorilla. The sequence continues at coordinate 99,790,630 of NC_073228.2, forward strand.
CATCCATTTCAAATCTGGCTTCTGCTCTAGGACTCACATACTTCCATGTCGGGCACTGTCCCACCTTCACATTTTGAGAGAACCCTTGCCCTCACCCTCATTTGGGCATACAGGGAGAGTCACCACAGTGGGCAACTGGAGAATTCTTGGAAGCTATAAACCATACAACTATATCCCACTAAAACCAAACTAAATGTACTTCCAACTCAGACGCCCCTTAGCCAGGTCCCCAAAATGTCTGAGTGACAGAAGAAAAACAGACAATGCCCTTGATTCACAGAAGTTAAATTACCTTGCTTTTACACATTTTACAAAAACATTATTATCATTATTCCTCCCTGTCTTCTTTCTCCTTTCTGAACAATTCAGTCCTAAAGCCAGTAGGTGGGACAGAGCCGGGTAGACACACATGCTGGCTAGGGGGATGAGAAGGAGGAGTGACCAAGGTGGCTCACAGAGGAGTGTCAGAGCCCTAGTGGGATAGATGGCAACATGGTGTAGTGACATAGCATGGCCAGCTCAAGCCCAGTGGGAAGGGAATCAAGGGGCAGCCTACAGAGGCTCAAAGTCCAGTCTCTGTGATGTGCCTTCATTACCTGAATCTAATCAGGAGGAAACATCAGATGAACTAAAATTGAGGGACATTCTACAAAATGAATGGCCTGTAATCTTCAAAAATGCAAATATCATAAATGTTAAAGAAAGACTAAGGAGATACCTCAGACTGAAGAAAGCTAGAGACATGAAAACTAAACATACAATCTTGATTCTGAACTGAATTTGAGGATTAGATGGTAGTGTGTCACTGTTAACTTCCTGATTTGGATGGTTGTATTGTGGTTATGTAGAAGAATGTCCAGATTTGGAGAAAATACATACTAAAGCATTAGGGACTGACGGGGCATCAGATTGGTACTATATTCTCAAATGGGTGTTTGGGAATAGAGTTTCCCTGTATTTTTCTGTATTTTTGTGTTTGTTACCAAATTATATATAATTATATATGTGAGGGGTAGGGGTGAGAGAGAGAGCGAGAGCATATGACCATGTGAACACATTACTGGTGTCCCTCAGGACCTCAGGATCTTGGAAAGGCCCCATGCAAGTATGGGAACCTGAAGCTTCAGTTTCATCAATATCACTACCTCTAACTGCAGCAAACCTGACTCTACCCACTACTGTCTGAAAGGCCAAAGTCCTTAAAGACATAATTTAGACCTTGTCTTAGTTATACCTGCTTTCTTAGGTCTTTGTGGCCTCCCTATCTCTGCTAACACTCAGTGTAGCAGAATGAATATGTTCTGAATGTTGTTCAAGGTCAAGGAGCAGCAGCTTGCTCCCGAGGCCCACATCACCTAAAGCTCTCTGGGGTTTGCCTTTGCTGGGCCCACATAGCTCTGTTGTGTGTATTTGCTAAGCCTGGCTTGGTACAAATGGCCGGTGTTTTGCTTCAGGCTCAAGGTAGGTTCGGTGGTATTTGCTGATCAGACTCTCTTCTCCACACCCCCACTTACGTCAGCTGTGTATCATTTGCTTAATGCTCAGGACTTGGAGTCCCACCAGGAAGATAAAAATCAGGAGTGAACAAGAAGTGTTTCAGCTATTCAAATCTCCAACCTTCACTCACTTCTCCTGGTATGCTCAGCTTAGCTCCTTTCTTCTTTCTACAGATTTGTGTACCTGTAGAGAGGGTACAATCTAGTCTGTCCGCTAGAGAGGACAGTTTGAAGAGAGTTTTGATACATAAGTTTAATTCAGGAGGCTGTTAGTCCCTTTGGCTGCATGTTTAAGCCACCCCAATTGAGATGTTCATAATTAAATAAAGCTCACACCTTGATCTCTTTCTGTGTCTCTCAACTGGTTCCAAACTCAGGCAGAAAATAAAAGAAAGGTGTTATTGGGCCCTCTCAAAGTCCAACACAAATAAAAGATGATGGTACCTTCAGGGTGGTGATAGCAGATAAGGTAAGAAGCGGTGTAATTTCGGATACATTTTAGGAAGAATTGGCAGGACTCAGTGCTGGATTAGATATGGGGGCATATCAAGGGTCCCTAAGACCCCCTTCACATTTGGAGATTCACTAGATTCTGGGACTCATTACAGTTACGCTATTACAGAAACGTAGTAAGGATACACAGCTGGATTATAAAGAAAAAGACTCAGGCAGAGCACGGAAGACTTCGTGTGCAGGATTCCTAAGTGTTCTCCCTCTCGCGAGGGGTCACACAGACTGCATTCTTCCTCCAGAAATGAAAATGTAGAAACATGCCTGCAATGTTTTTGCCCGGGAAAGACTGAGCCTCAGCAGCCAGAGTTTTTACTGGGCATTGGTCACAGGCACCTCTGCCTAGCAGGTACCAAGTTCTAGAATCTCAGAAGGAAAAGCAAGTGCATTGTTTGTACAAATAGCTTACGCACGGTGAATCACTTTTATTATTTAGGGAAAGCTTTGTATGTGTAGGTGTAGGTGTCGGGTAAACTCACCTGATAGTAATAATTTATGCATACCCTCAGAATGACCCCATATGGCAGATGCACCTGAATGTATGTTCTGAGCTAGGGAATCTGGGAGTAGCTAACCTGAAGAGTCATTCTTTATCTATGAGAAACATCTAATATAGGGGACTGAGGCCCTGAATTTTGGGATACGTGAAGGTTGCCAGGTGGAGATTGTTAGGGGGAGGGTATAAAGTGAAAATACCATATAAACTGCATGATGGTTGCAGGCGGTTGCAGTTTTCCTGCCCAGCCCACCGCCACTGGACTCTGTAAGCACCTAATAAAACACCATGTTTTGTTTGCTAGCTCTAGGTCTCTTCTTCGGCCTCTTGAACCTGGTTCCTTTCCTACTGAGGTTAATAGGGCTTTGGCACAACAGTAAGTGACTTTACCTGCCAAGTTCTCACATGTCAGCGAAGGGCCAACCTTACAAGCAGACCTTTTAAGGATAGCAGTCTCAGGTCAGCTATGCGAACTCCTTTCTGTACGGACGGGCAGGAAGGGGTGCGGCAAGGAAAAGGGAAGAGTCAAGGAAGACATGCAGATTTCTCCCTTAAGCCTGAAGATGGACAGTGTTGTCACTTATGGAGATGGAGAAGACAAAGAAATGCAGATTTATGGGCGAGAACTAGTGTTTCGATTTTGAACACAATGAAATTAGAGATAGCTATGAATTATCAGGTTAAACTATTGTATGTTATAATAAAAAACAACCTTAAAATTCCAGGGGCCTTAACATAATAAAAATTTATTTCTCACTTAAGTTATGTGACTTTCATGGCTTAGTGGAAGTTAGGAAATTGGTGGGGAGATGTAGTCTCTGTTCTGCATAGTCACTCAGGGACCCAGGCTGGTGGAGGCTCCACCATCCAGAATGTTGTTAATTCTTATGACAGAAAAAGAGGCAACTGGAGAAGTCTCATCTCAGCTTTTCTATGCTTCAGTCTACAGCCCATTGTTCAAAACTGGCCATGTGGCCGCAACAAACTGTAAGTGGAGCTGGAAAATGTGGGGTAGTTGATGGGATGTCTGGTGAACACCACTGTTTCTGCCACAATAGCCCCATACAAATGTCAAGTAGGCATCCCCAACAAACGTATGTCTGGAGACATTCATTTAGGAGTCATAAGCACATAGGTGGTATTTAGAGCCACACTAACTGTCATGTAATCTGAGTTCCAGGGCCTATTAAGGGCAGTATTATCACCCTTTTCTGGTGTGAAGGAGCAGGAAATCCAGGTTGGTAGACACCCTTCAAACTTCCCTGTAGTGAAACTAGCAGCACACGGGTGCCCTCGCTAGCAGTCAAGACAGATTTTGGCTTAGGATTGAAGGCAAGTTTTTAACTTCTCTAAGAGGGGAGTCTTGGTGCCTGAAAAGTCTGCCTAGAAACAGCCTGATGCTCACGGCAGACGGACTAGGCTCACAACTTTCAGTTGAAACCATACATGAAGATATTGAGAGCCAAAATCAGGGGGAAAGCTGGCCACAGGAACCACTAGGTGTCACTAATAGGCCAAAGTTAGAAGCGCGGAAAAGGAAAGGCTAAAAGAACAAATGAAGGAAGGAAAGAAAAGGTAGTGTACCTGCCCTAAGATGGCCACAGGTGAAACTTAGTGGTAGCATTGCTAACATTGTTCTATTTAAAAAAAAAAAAAAAAAGGCAAAATAACAGTAGAAATCATGAACTTTATTCTGAACAATAATGACTTCCAAATAGACTGGATGGGTACTTGCTGTTACCTAATGTGCATGCCTGCGTGTGAATGATTTTGTGCATTCGTGTGTGTGTGCACTTGGGAAGTGGAGAAGGGTAGTTTATTCTGACCTCCATTATAGCTTTCCAAACATCACATGACTAACCATATGAATACTTTTGGTAGAGATAAAAGAAAGTTTCTCTTCTTTCATCCTACTTGTGTGTATATGCATGTATAACTACTGAGGTCTTCAGTTTATTCAATATCAAATTTAAGGTCGATGGATCTAAGATGTGTCCTTTTTTAATGCCCAGAATATGACAAAGCAAAAAAGGATTTCTAAAATGGCAAACCTTATTTAATCCTTCGATGACAAGCTGTGGACTACTAACACCTTCCATGTGCCAATAAAATCATTTGGGATGACTAGCAGATAATGGAAATTACAATAAATCAAAATATATTTTATATCTTTGATAACTGATACATCAAAACTAGATAGTTAATTTGTGTTTGGGTCAGTGAAAAAAATGGCCAAAAGGGAAATGACCCAATAAAATATTATTGATCACCCTAAAACTGTACTGAAGAGAAAAAAATCAGAAGAAACTAGCACTGGAAGCAAATTATTCTGAGCTATTCAACTTCTCACATGTTGAGGCTCATTTAAAAAATGGCATTTATATAGCACACTGAGGTAAATGGACAAAGTTCCTGGGTTTCGGCTGCCCCAGTTCATTGGGCCACCCTAGAGCCTGAGATCACTATGTCACCATACTAAATACAAGTTGTAGTGTTCAACCTTGGGTTCACACTGGAATCACTCAGGAAGTTAAAAACATATATTGAATCTGCCCACGCCCTCCCCACCCCAAATAATCTGTGTTTTATTTTGTTGGTCTGGCATACAGACTGGGCATTATGACTTTTCAAAACTCCCAAGCGACTCTAAGGCATAGCTAGGGTTAAGAATCACTGCATTGGAAAGTAGTCAAGGAAACTTTTAAAAACTTAGGCTCATCTAGTTTCCCAGCTCAGAACACAAATATGAGGGTTTTGGTAGTTTTCTTTGTTGTTGTTGTTGTCAATTCAGGGAAGTACAATGAGAAAAAAGCAAAATTGCAAAGTTCATAATATGAAAGTGAAAACTCTCCATCTCCTCCCAAAGCAACCACTATTGTTTCTTTTGATTTTTCGAGAAAAAGTTTATGTACATACCTGCATGTTTGTATTTCAAAAAATAATTTTTGTTTACATTAAAGAGAGCACACCATATATAGTATTCTTCGCTTTGCCTTTAATATTCACTACATCATGGACCTGTCCTTTGAGTATACAGTACTGGGATTACAGGCGTGAACCACCGCGCCAGGCCTTAACATCCTTATACATGGGTTACCAGCATCGCGACGACCTTCTGCAAATATTTTTATAGGGTAAATAACTGAATGAAGTCGCTGGGCACATCTAAAATTTGAATAAATGTAATGAGATCAACAAACAACTAAAAAGTAAACTGATGCTATCCACATTTGTCAAGCACACGAGTATGCCTGCCAGTTTGAAGGTGCTTGCGCGGCGCTGTCGGCCAGAGATCTCTATCAACCAGGGTCATCTGCCGGCAATGCCATAGAGGCGGTCCCGGGGGCGGGCCTTCTTGGGTCACGTGGACGGCCTCGCCCCGCCCCGTCGAGGCGCCGCGCATGTCTGGAGCTCTGGCTCGTGCAGTATCGTCACGCGGAGGCGGAGCGAGGACTCGGGGACAGTAAGTTCTGTTCTGGCCGCGCAGGGGCGGGCTGGCGGGACCAGCTGCTTCCGGCTGGGCTGCGGGCGTGGACTCCGCATTCCGGCTGTGGCCGCGCCGCTGCGAGGCCTGAGGCCCTCTTGGGTTTCGGTTCAGCGTTAGTTAACGGTTAACCCGCCAAGGCGGGCTTCCGCCCAGGCACAGGAGACCCACCGAGCTTGTTCACCTTGAAACTTGGGCCACACCTGAGACCTGCCACCTAAGGGGGGTACGCGGGTCGTTTTTAACAAGCTTTCATGGCATTTGTGCCATGAAAGCTCTAAAGTATAGAAGCTGCTCCAGGGCTTCCGCAGCCCCGGCCGTCCTGGAGATACTCGTCTCCTGGAGTCTGTGTCGAGAATTTACAGCACCTGGACAGCCACGTGCAGTCTCAGAACTGCAGGCGGTCTTTACCGAAATGTTAAACACAACTTGAAGTTAGGCAGGATAACTGCCAGAGCTGGATGGACCTTAGAGGTGCCAGCTAACGCGCTGTGAGCGTTTTCTGCGGTTAGGCCTGCTCTAAACATTTGACATGTGTTAAAGCATTTATGTGCTTTACCCACACCCCTATGTGGCGGGCCCTTCTTAAAGTAAAAGAAACTGCAGCACAGCGAAGTTAAGCAACTTGCCCCAAATCACGCAGAACTGGGATGCAAACCCAGGTCTGGCTCACTCATGATCACAGTTCAACATCATACGGTGGTGCTGATTTCCAGAGCAGCTCTGTGACTTTATATAAAATTATTGGGCAAGCGTTCAATTGTAAACATTCGTGAACATAGCTGTTGCACATTAGCGTTCCTTTTTTTTTTTTTTTAAATTCAGGACCATCTTTGGTGACAAATATAAATATCAATACTATATATATCACCAATATACATATTTGCTTTGCTAAAAGGTTTCTATGTCTTCAGGATAGTTTACTTGCAAGCCCCATGTTTTTATAAAAACGTGGGTGCTACTTGAATAAAACTAATGCCTACCCGTTGGCGGTTTTGTGAAGACTAATGAACTATTATATTCTAAGGGTCCAAGCAGTAGGCATTTACTGAAGGACAGCTAGTTTTATCTATTATTATTATGCCATTCAGAGAGATACCAAAACTACTCTCTAAGGCATTTCTCTTCCCTGCATGTAAAAGCAAGGGTGTCATACTTGAGATAAGCATTCTGATAATGTGTAGGCAAAGTTTCCACACTTGGTAAAAGCATCTTAGTCATGGTTCAAGACGAGTGACAAGTAAGTACGTTTCACTTCATGTTTCTTTTATCTCCCGTGTCTTGTGGAAATTTGAGTTACACTAAATATTTTTTTAAATTCCACTTGAATTTATTTCCTTTGTTGGAAAGGGATCTAATAGTGACCGAGTATCCATTTAGCTAATTTGTAATTTTATATGGAGTTAGCACCTTTAGAAACCAATTTTAGGGACAGGCCAAAAATTTTTCTCGAAGAGAACATGAAACACAACGACTAAGTTTTTCAGGGGGATGTTTTCATCTAGCCCCCAAACTGTATGAGTTCTTTAATTTTCTGTTTCATTCAGTTAAGATTCTACTATCTTAAAGTAGACTTAAAATCGAAATATATTGGGAGTTTATGAATAGTTCATCAAAATAACGATAATTAAGGTGAACACGTGGGCTTTCCCTATTGTGTGAATGGATCATGATATTCACAATAGTAAGAATAATATGGGTGTTAAATGTAAAAAGTCATCAAATAGTATAAATAGTACCATTTAAGATACATAGAGGAAACTATTATTTGACATATAAAATTATACTTTTCTAAGCAAAATGCACGGCCATAATCATAGTTCTCTGAAACCTTTATCATTTAGCCCCAGTCTTCTCTGCTCCTTTTTTTTATCAGTCCCGTAAAAGTTCACCAGTTTGTCGGGTTGGAGGCAAACCTTGCAAAAACTGTAAGTTTGTAGTGACTCAAATTTGAGAAAGACCTGTATTTGGTTCTCATTTATTTGGGAGTTGGGAAAACATAATTAACTTTTGATATTATACTACATCTCTTGCATTTCGTTACTTTTTGATAGTAGTACTTTTTTTTTTTTTTTTTTGCCTGGAGGAAAAAAAAAGAACTATTCATTTATTTCCTCCTTTGGTGCCAAGTTTTGAAATTAGCTGTACAAAATTCTCAAATAGTTCATTCATGACCTATGCACAGGCACATTCTCTGAGGATAGAAAGGGCAATTTTGTTCCATTTTTCTTGGATTTGGGGTCATTTGCTACATAAATATACATTAGGATACAACTTAAATCTTGAAAAGAATAATTTTAATTATAAGAAAAAAGTAAATATTTTTAGACATTTAAGAAATGTTTATTATCCCCTTGCTTTTCTTGATATATTTACCCTATAGTACATATATCCATGAATAATATACTGTTTGGTTTTGCCACTTTTGTGATAAAAACGGAAACATATTCTGAATTCCTTTTTAAATTTTTCACTTGCAATTATGTTTTTTGAAATTAAGCCAACTTGATGTAGAGATACATTTTTCACTGCTGTACAGCATTCCATTGAATGAACATACACATTTTCCATTCTACTGTTGATGGGTTTTGTGTTGTTTTTGTTTTTTGCTGTTATAACTGTTCTTGTGTATGTTTCCTGGTGTACCTGTGCGCATTTCTGTGGCATATACCCAAAGTGGGATTATTATTATTATGTTTAACTTTACTAGGTAATGCCAAATTGTGGTAGCACTAATTTATGTTATCACTAGCAGTTCCATATTTTCACTAATACTTGGTATAATTTTTTGTCAGCCCGGTGGATAGAAAATAGTATCACATTAATGGCCTTGCTTTGCATTTCCTTTGCGTTTTCCTACTAATGAGATTGAGTGTCTTTACATATACTGGCCATTCAGATTTTTTTATTTGTGAAATGTTTGTTCATGTCTTGCCCATTTTTCTATGATTATTTGTTCTTTTTTTACTGGCCTATAGGAGTTCTTCACATATTCTGAATCTCAAGCCTTTGTCAGTTATATGTATTGCAAATTCCACATTTCTTTCTTTTCTTTTTCTTTAGCCTATTTCCCCTTCTTTCAGTTCATTCCTTTGTCTGTTCCCATTTTTCTTATTACCCCTCTGTTCTGTCACAAAATGTGATGAAGGCTGCATGCCCAACTCTGAAGGCAAATACTACCACCTGATCAATTTGTGTTCTTTGAGTACCTGCCAAAATCAAATAAAACCAGATGATCATTCAGAGATAGTATTCTTGCCTCCTATCAGCCATAGCTAACCCAGAAAATCATGGCCATGGTCCTCTTTGCCTTTGCTTTAAAATAATAAATTTTTGCTTTTTTATTGTGAGATAATTTTTAAAAACAGCATATGTATTACTTTTCTATCCCCCCCTTTAAAAAAAAATTAGAGCAGAATTAAAAATGCAAACTTCAGAGTACAAATTTGACATCCCTATAATTTTCTAAGCTTGATGTGTGTAATGCCTTCTTTTATACATTGAATATCTCCCCATCAACACACATGCACACATGCACAAACATGCACACACATATCTCTCTACCTACACCTCAATTTTGGAGCCCAGACTTACAATGATATCTGATATCTGTCTTCCACATGGCTCAGAACTATTTATCTCAAAATAGTGACCTCAAAAATTCTCTTTTTCTAAAGCTCACTCCTAACACACTAACAGAGATTTTACTCTTAATAATTTTTGTTTTATAAACTCACTTTTTAAATGAACCATGCTCTTTTTCTGCTAACATTTTAAAACTTCCAATCAGTTATATGGGATTAAATAAATATTTAGAGAAGCCATCAGGAAAATTATCTGCAGAAGTCCTAAAGTCACTTGGCACTTCCATGAAAACAATTTCCCTTTTTTTGGGAAGGGACTGGCCCATAGTGTGTAACCATTCTAAGCTAGGTACACCGAGGTACAAATGCCTTCTTTAAAGAGGTTGGATAGGGCCGGGCATGGTGGCTCGCGCCTGTAATCCCAGCACATTGGGAGGCCGAGGCGGGCGGATCACGAGGTCAGGAGATCGAGACCATTCTGGCTAACATGGTGAAACCCCATCTCTACTAAAAATACAAAAAAATTAGCCGGGTGTGGTGGCGGGCGCCTGTAGTCCCAGCTACTTGGGAGGCTGAGGCAGGAGAATGACATGAACCCAGGAGGTGGAGCCTGCAGTGAGCCGAGATGGAGCCACTGCACTCCAGCCTGGGCTACAGAGCGAGACTCCATCTCAAAAAAAAAAAAAAAAAAGAAGTGGGATATATGTGTTTTTATGTAAAATGGTAACCTAAGACTTGAGTGGAATTACAATGCAGATTCCTTTTGATCAAGGAAAGGTACATTATCATGTTGCTTAACTCCTGTGAAATACTACAGTATTACTATATTTGAAGAAGGTGTGGATGATGAAATATCTTCCTAAAGTTAGAATATTTATTTGAAGTTGACAACTGATTTGTAATTTTGTTAAATATTTGTAGACAAGTGTGTGTTTAATATCTTGAGCATTCCACAGCAAACTTCTTTTTTAAAAAAAATATTTTTAGAGACAGGGTCTCACTCTGTTGCCCAGGCTGGAGTACAGTGGCATGATCATAGCTCACTGAAGCCTCAAACTCCTGGGCTCAAGTGATCCTCCTCCCTCAGCCTCCCAGGCAGCCAACCTTACAGGCAAGTACCAACCCACCTGGGTAATTTTTTAAAAACATTTTTATGTAGAGCTGGGTCTCGGTATGTTGCCTAGGCTGGTCTTGAATTCTTGGCAATTGATTTTCCCACCCAGGCCTCCCAAAGTGCTGGGATTACAGGTGTGAGCCACTGGCCTGAGTCATTATTTTGATTCAAGGACAGGATCAAACCTATAATCCTTAAGCCTGTTCCTAAAAATGATATTGAGATATTTTTTAGTCTTGATTTTTTTCCCACCTTTTAATTTCTATATTTGGCCAAAAGGATATTAAAGAGTGGAATAGGAGACAAACTTTAGAAATACAGGGAAAAGAGAGTAGTAATGGTTATATTCTGAATATAAGCTCTTACTTGGATACTAATCAGTATTTGATTTCTAGGAGGGTGGATGTATAGGGAGTAAGTGAACTTACAAAGAGAAAAGGGTACAGGGTAGGCCCAACTCTTTATAGAACAACCACAGTTTCAGGACAGTTTCCTAAGAACCTCAAGTTTTCTTCATGTATTATTTATTGTTTAGTACACAGACGTGACCAGCATTGGAATTTATTTGGCCTCATTGCCTGCCTTTTTTTTTCCAGGTTACCACCTATTTGCAATTCAAGGAGAATATAAGACAGAGAAGAAAGCTGTGAATGAATTTCATTTGATTAGCAATAGATTGGACACTCTACTGATCTTGCCTCTCTACAACCTCTCTTCCACCTGACCTCTAAATGTTGAAGTGCTTCAGGAATTGTCTTAGACCTTCTTCCTTATCTACACTTCCTCTCCAAGTGAGTCCATAGAATTCTATGACCTGGAAACTCCCCAGTTTTTCTCTCTAGAAATTCTCGACTTTAGTCTCATATATCTGGTTGTTGACTTGACATCTCTACTTGGATGTCTCTGAGATACCTTAAACTCAATATGTGTAAAATGTATATAGCTCTTGATTTTCCATTCTGCAAAAATACCATTCATTTCTTGGCCTTTCTCCTCACAGTCTTTGGCACTACAGTTCACCTAGCTGCACAAACCTAAAACTTGGGAGTCATCTTTATTTATTTTTCTGTAGCATCTTCATTCAAGTTCATCAACCCAACTTCTCTGTACTATAAAATTAAAATAATAATACCTTTTTAGTAACATGGAGGATTAAAGGAGTTAATAAATAAATGTAGCCTTTGAATAGTGCCTGGCACATAGTTAACACAATATAATTGTAGCTACTACTGCTACTGTTATTATTACTTTTTATCCCCTACAGCATCAACCCCCTGCGGCAAGCCACCATCTTTTTCATGGACCCCTAGCTTTCTGATTTCTGGGCATCCATTGTTGTTTTGCTATAATCCATTCTCCATAGAGCCGGGGGCATTCTTTCAAAAAGAAATTAATTCACACTTTCCTGCTTTATACTCTTTAGTGGCTTTCCTTTGCTCTTAGAGTAAAATCCATACACAGCACTGCACAACCTGGCTCCTGCCTGTTTACCAATCTTGCATATTATGTTCCAGTCTTCTGGAACACATTCACCAAGACTTTTCTTTCCTTCAGGCTTTTGTATTTGCTCTTCTTTCAGTATGGAATTCTCTTCCCCAAGCTGTTGGCATGTCTAGTTCATTTGCATTTTGGGCATTTCAGCTCAGCTGTCATCTCAGTGACCAGTTTTTATCTGAGGTAAGAAAATGAAAGGTTTTCATTCATACCCACCTTCTCTTGCTGTAATAGCTATCTGGTTGTGCCTGTAAGAGCCAACTGTGTACTCCAGGCAAAACCAAGTGGACCACCTTAGCCAAGAGGCTGAAGACTATTCAGACAATCAAAGAATCCTGCCTTCAGCAGAAGGCTGAAAACAATGCAGATAACTGAATGTTGTTTAGTGTTGAATTTGATAGGAAATAAAGGGATAGTGAAACTTAAATCTCTATGTTTTACAAGTTCTGAAATTTCCTTCTTGACCTTGAAATGAATCTAATACAACTCTAGCCTCAGACTGAGGAATCCTCCCTAATTTTGGCAGTCTTTAAGAGTCTCTAACGCAAAGTAATGACTACCTACTTAATATAATCCAGTATTTATGGCCGGGTGCAGTGGCTCACGCCTGTAATCCCAGCACTTTGGGAGACTGAGGTGGGTGGATTACTTGAGGTCAGGAGTTTGAGACCAGCCTGGCCAACACAGAGAAATCTGTCTCTACTAAAAATACAAAAATTAGCCAGGTGTGGTGGTGGGCTTCTGTAATCGCAGCTACTCGGGAGGCCAAGGCAGGAGAATCCCTTGAACCTGGGAGGCGGAGGTTGCAGTGAGCTGAGATCGTGCTACTGCACTCCAGCCTGGGTGACAGAGTGAGACTCTGTCTCAAAATAATAATAATCTAGTATTTATAAATGTTTTATATAGCTACAGAAAGTGCCTCCATTAATCTTGAAAAGTCCAAACTATTCATTCTTATGGTTATCTCCATTAAGCTGGAACCAAATTAGTGAATACTTCTTGTAACTTTCCTTCTTTATGTTCAACTAGCATGAATCTTGATGGCTCTGCACAAGATCCTGAAAAGAGGGAATATTCTTCTGTGTGTGTGGGCAGAGAAGATGACATTAAAAAATCTGAAAGAATGACAGCTGTTGTCCATGATAGAGAAGTGGTCATTTTCTACCACAAGGGAGAATATCATGCTATGGATATTCGCTGTTACCGTAAGATTTTATTTTTCATTTGTGAAACTTTAAACCATGAAACTATCAAAATTTCAGTTTTTTAGTGACTGCAGGTAATATTCAATTCCTTTTCAGACTCAGGAGGACCTTTACATTTGGGAGATATAGAGGTATGTAAAATTAAATTTATTTTCAGCAAATTCAGCAAATAAATATATTCAAAAATAATTTATAATTGGTTTGAACTATATTTTAATGCTTTGAATATAATTTCAAGTATTCTGGGAATTCATAAGATAAATGAGAAATATGCATATCTTTTGACCTAGCAATTATACTCTATATCTATTCTATGGCCGTAATTGCACGGATGTTTAAGTATTTGTATAGGAATGATTCGTTGTAGCATTATTTATTATAATGAACAATTGAAGGCAACCTAAATGTTTTAACAATCGGAAACTGGTTAAATAAATTATGATACAGCCATGCTGTGGAATAACTGTACCATGCAATCATTAAATTAATGAGGCAGATCTATATGGGTATGGAGAGATGTGAACAATGTATTTGTGACTGAAGAAAGCACGTCATAGGATGATAATAGTCTTATGAGATCTCTTTTTTCATCAAAAAGAATATTCACTTTTTACTGTATACACTCTGCATAATTTGAATTTTTAAAATGAGTATATATTATTTTTATAATATAACAAAAATATACAGTATAAATATATTTTTAAAGAAATAAACCACACTGTAGTCTTAACTGAGGAGGAACGGGGGAAGTTGTCTTTGCTTCCTTGGATTCCAAAACTAGTCACCTAATTTCTTGTTTCTTCATGAAATTGGTCTCTCTCTCTCTAACCGATGCAAAGTACAAGCTTGAACTTAGCATTCCACTCTCTCTACACTTGATGAGTGTACACACCTGTCCTCATGTTAAAGAACATATGTGTGTTTATTTTTTCTATTTTTTTCCCATTGTCCAAACCCACATATGTGAATCTTTGCTGACAGTTTTATGTAATGTAAATTATGAAAATGTGAATCTTTGCTGACAGTTTTATGAAAGTACAAATCAGTATTCCTGCACTTTTGGATATAGAGGGGAAAATGAAAGCACCCACTTACATGTGTGAGCTGATAATAGTTCCATAGAATTTTCTCCAGTTTCAGTCCATAATGAGAGCTTGAAGACCTTGCTCCTCAAACTGTTGTCCATAGACCAGCAACTTTGGTGTCACATGGGAGCTTCTTAGACATGCAGAATCTTGTCACCCCAACCCCTTAGACCTACTACATTTAAACAGAGAGACATGCATTGAAACAAGATCCAGGTGCTTCCTATGTCTTTTAAAGTTTGAGAAGCACTTCACCAAGACAGTTAAAAAGTTGAGAATTAACTACTTTGGATCACAAATTGCTCTTCTATTATCATATGCACTCATGCCTTTAGTAACTCCTTTTGAATTTATATCTGAACCTTACAGTTCTTCTAGAAGCTAGTGAAAATTCCTATAGAAGCACTTGAAGTCCTTGCCCCATTTCTGTCAAGGAGGCGACATTAACATCTCATAGATAACAGCACAGCTGCAGTCACATGGTTTAGTTGCCTGAGCATGTCAGTCTTCTGATAGAGCTCTAACTGGCTTTCTAATCAACTGTAAAAGAGCTTGATGACTCTTCTCAGATTAGGATCTGCTTTATGCTGAATAATTTGTACATAGGAGGAAAAAAGAAAAGCTAACCTGTTTTTTAACCTGGTTCTTCTGCAGCAGACTCTTCAGAGTCTATCAAGAACATTTGACATGTCAGAATATTAAATGAGTTATTCTCTTCCCCAGGATTTTGATGGACGACCGTGTATAGTTTGCCCCTGGCATAAATACAAAATTACTTTGGCAACAGGAGAAGGTCTGTACCAGTCTATAAACCCTAAAGATCCATCAGCAAAACCCAAGTGGTGCTCCAAAGGAATAAAGCAAAGGATTCACACAGTGACAGTAGACAACGGAAATATTTATGTGACTCTTTCTAATGAACCTTTTAAGTGTGACTCTGATTTTTATGCCACTGGAGACTTCAAAGTAATTAAGAGTTCTTCCTGATAAAAAATATATAGAAATGAAAAATATTGTGTATGCTTGAAAACATTTTTAGAATAACTCTGCTTCAGTTTTAAAGGTGATGAAATTTTTCAACATAGGCACAACTGTTTAAAATTCATATACATTTGAGAGGTTTAAGAGCACACATACTTAGTATGATGTAAGGATTATCATCAGGATCAATAGAATACATTTTATCGAATCTTCTGGATTAATTAGAAACCTGAAGGTTATAGGTTTGGGATGTTCTGTTTAAGAAGGATGAAAATAAATTTGGAGTAAACAAATAATAGGTAAAAATTAAGGATTAGTAAGAAAAAATTTTTTAATTTAAAAAATTTAATTTTTAAAATAGGAAAAAAAATCCCTGTTTGATGTAGCAGACTTAATTCTGGAAAAGTTTTAGTATATACAAAGTAAACAGACTATATAATGAACTTCCATCACTCAGCTTTAACAGTTATCAGCATTCTTCCATTCTTGTTTTATTTATACCTCTGTGGATTTGCTACCTCTCCTATTTGATTGTTATTTTTACATTTTTAGGAAAGTTTAAATACATTGAAATGTTCACATCTGAACTGTGCAACTTTCCTAAATAACAGACTTTTTATACTTAAAAAATGCCTCCAAAAATGAGATAGGTTTACCTGCTGAACTTGAAAATAAGAAACTTAACCACTGTTAAGTGATCTGTGATCAAGGCAGATCTTGAAGTAAGGAAGCCAGACACAGCTGCTGCCCAGCCATGAGAGATGTAAAGTCTCCTATTCAGTGAGCCAATGTTCTTTGAATGCCTATATGAAATTTTCAAATAAAGATTTTTAAAAACGTTTTAGAACTTTGTGAATGTACGCACAACTAAGTGTCTCCTATAAATATTATAGAGAGGAGATCTAGGGTTTTGTTCCTTGGAGTTCCCGGGCAAGGTTGATGTTCAGTTGGTTCACCCTGGTTTTATCATGTCAGTTATTTATGGTCAGTACTGTTCAGTTGCCTGGTGCTCATACCGTACCAGTTGTAATGTATTTAAAATAACACCCCAAGCACCCACCACGCAAAAATCAGCAGCACATAGTGGTGATTTTTGCATGGTCAGTGCTCATGCAAAAATCACCACTATGTGGGACCAGAAATAGCTAAAATGAGTAGATGATGAATTCAGAGTGAGAAGAACTGTCAAGATTGGAACCTAGTCTCAAAGCACAGTAGTATTTTTAAAGGAATAGAATTAAGAATCTAAATCTAATACTTAACATTCTAAGGAGCTGACCTGGACTCTTTCTCTTGGTTATTATAAAAATAGTAAATGAGTAAGGTCTGTATAGTAAAGACTCTGCTTACTTACCTTTACTACATATTATTACACTTCCTTTTCTGTTGGAGTTTGGATAGCATGAGTAGCACTTGGTCCTCATTTCTCAGACAACCAACGAACCAGACTTGGGCTTTTTATAGATACTGTTTGTGGTAGCAGCTACTTACTAAGTACAGAAAATGTACTATCTCTCAGGAAGGTACATCCCAGTCTATTCTATCATGTGATAATCCTTCAATGCCCAGTCAGGTCTTAACACATGTCCAGAATATAAAGTGTACAGAAGAAATCAAAGTACTTTCTTCAGGCAAAAACTGTAGCCCTGGTTTGCAGGAATAATTACAGAAATATTTTCTCATAGGTGCCACTGGCAATAATGAGCAGTGTGCACTTGATTTTTCATTCTAAATTTGTATCTCTAAATCTAGAAATAAAAATCATATCATGTACTGTCTTCATATACAGAAATCTTCTCATCACATTGGTAAGTAATATTTTGTTTTATAAATTTATGACATCTGTGAATTGCAAATCCTTCATAACTTTACAAGTGATTTACAAAATAATAATAGGCAGACTCAAACTCTCCAGTCTGCATATAAAAAATAAATATTCTTTTATTTTGATATGCACCATCTTGATGGGGCTTTTTTTCCTCCCAAGTAAAGAATTAGACACTCAAAACAAGTCTTTAATAAAAACATTAATGTATTATAAATATGCTTATATTATAAACCACAGTGTAAAGTCTAACCTACCAGAGGATGGATTTTCTTGTTCATTAAAAGTATGTAGTCAGTACATATATTCCACATCAATATTCATTTTATTTACTCTATCATGTAAATACTAGAAAATGACATTTTAATAGTAGCCCCCTTCTCTTTTTTTTAAGAAAGCAGAGCAATTCAGAATATGTAAACTAGACTCTGAGTTTTGTCAGTGAAATGTGCCATTAAATAGATAACTCTTAAGTTCTGTTCAGTGATATCTGTATTCAGATTTGCTCATTCATTTCAGCTGATTGGTCAAACACAGAATGTAAAACTTGGATGTTATTACTCTGCTTATTAGCAAGAAGCTTGGGGTAATCTGAAATGTCTGGCTTCTCCGGCAATGACCTATAAGGTTTTGCTTTGATTTCACCTTCAGCAAACATAGGCTCCGAAAGCACAGGCTCAGAAAAGGCTTTTCTACAATTTTCACTCTCCTCTCTGTTTTGCCTTATGGATTCTTCTTCCTGTAAGATGTTCTTTACCTTCTTCAGCACAGCATTAACGCAGACTGCCTATACAATAAAAAGAGTTTGTAAAGTAAAGTTTCTTTTTAAGCTACTAACCACAGATTAAAAACATACAATATAGTGTTCCACATAAAGTCATTTAATCTACATAATCTAATAAAAAACACTTCTTTTCAGGACCTTCAGGTACATAATATAATAAGCATTGGGAGATTGTTCTAAATAATACAGTACAATCTAGAGAGCAATTTAAAACCTAGTATGCTTCAATAAATATATGTTTTACATCTTTTTCCCCCAATTCATTAGCTGTTTTACATCTTTATTCTCTTGATGTAATTAAATGAAACATTTTCTGAGAGATGGAATTTGTCCTCAAACATGGTTTTTCTCAAAGCAGTTTTTTTGTTTTAATTTTCTTCCCCCTAGACTTTGCTTATACTTACATGTGCAATGAAAGGACATCAACATATCAGTAAGAATTTAGTAAGCTACTATCAGTGGTTTCTGAGCAAATATGTGATCCACTGTCCCCTCCAAAAATGTCACTCCGTACTTTAAGGAGAGGAGTGTCAAAAATAAAACAGAGAAAAATAACTTCAGAAATTCAGAACCACTAAGGACTGCATTAATTAAACTTACTCTGTAAGTTTACTAATGATGAAGATGATGATGATGCTAAGTATTCAAGGCACGCAGTGAGAATGGAAAATTCATGAAATATGAGAAGACTTAAACCAGTTTATTTCACCAAAGAGATGCCTCAAGGTAATATAAAGGATTATAAACACTTAGAAGGTTTTCCCAAAGAGGTAACAGCAAAAGGATTGAGGTCCTCAGGCTTGAACAGCCTCAACTTCCTCTTGCCCTCCTGCCTCCTGCCTCCTCCTCCTTGCCTGCCTCTTGCTATAGAATTGAGGAACACAGACACTTTCCCTCACTTCCCTGCAGTTAGTTCATTAGCTACCCTGTAACTAATGAAATAAAATGATATGTCTGCTGGGATAGAACTCAGAAAGGATTTTTGGAAAAGTTTTTCCTCCTATATAGACTGTCTTTTCCCTCTACCTATCTCCCTCTTCCTTCTTTGAACACTGATAGTACTGTGATGCTTGATCATGAGGCAACAAACCTAAGGACTAAAAAGTTTTTAGAAGAAAAAGAGGGAAAGACCCTGTTGTCTTAGACTTTTAGGGCTGCTGTAACAAAATACCATGAACTGAGTAGCTTACAAACAATAGAAATTTATTTCTCACAGTTCTGGAGAGTGGGAAATCCGAGATCAAGGCACTGGCAGATTCAGTGTCTGGTGAGGGCTGGTTTTCTGTTTCATAGATGGTACCTTCTATCTATGTCCTCATATGGTGGAAGGAACAAGGCAGCTGTCTCAGGCTTCATTTCTAAGGGCACTAATCCCATTCATGAGGACTCTGCTCTCATTACCTAATCACTTCCCAAAGGCCCCACTTGCTAATACCACCACCTTGGGATTCGATTTTAACATAAGAATTTGGGGGAAGCACAGACATTCAGACCTGGGCTTTGATAACATGTTGGACCTAATTGTACAAACCTGGGAATTGCCTAACTCCCAACTTCTAATTAAGATATTTAAATATCTTTATCGATTAAGGTACTGTCATTCAGATATCCTTTGTTACTTGCACTTTTATGTATCCAGACCCAGCACTAGAAACCTTTAAAGTCATGACCTTTAGCTGTAAACAGCCTCATCCATTTATCCAAAATATGATCATTCTCTGTGAATTCATGTTGCGAAAAAGGTTGGAAAGTTCTATCCTATTTGAAACATTCTCTCCTCCCTCACCAACAAAAAATTATATCTGTGCACATTCTAACCACCTTTTTCCCAGTCTCAGGAATGAACGGTCTTGATCAAGGTCAGTATCCTTCTATCTTTGTTTTTAACCTACATCCTACCATCTTCTCTATCAATTATTCCTTGTCTCTTCGGCCTCTTTACTCTTGACTGGATCTTCCCCTGCAATCTATAACATACTTGAGTATCTTCCATCCTAATATTTAAAAATTAAAAATCTCTGGGAATCTGCTTCTCTATTGACTGCTACACACTCTGTCTTCTTAGTCAAACCAGAGTCTGTTTCCACGTTATTACCTTCTGTTCACTCTGAAACCTGCTTATTTCTGTCTTCCTTATCCAGTTATGCCGCTGAAATCATTTTTGAGATGGTTAACCTTGACATCTTTACTACTATATCTAATGGACACTTCAAATCTTCATTTTACTTGACTTTTTCTGCTTGTATTTGACACTTAACTACTCACAACATCCTGAGTCTCTATTTCCTTGGCACTATTTCTCCTGATTTTCTTTCTGCCTTTCTGATTGTTGCTTCTTGTCTCCCAAATGGATTCTTTTTTAGCTCACTTAAATATTGCTGTTCTTCATATTTCTGTTGACTTACCTGTCTTTTCTCTTGATATGGTTCCACTCGTAGGACATTAACATCTAACATATATATTGCTTTCAAAACCAAAATTGTAACCTGACCTCTCCCAGGCCTTACATACATATGTGACCAATTATCAGATCACCAAAAATTTGTTTCTGTTACCTGCTTATAAAGTTCATGGTGTGATAAATTGTGTGAGATGATTTCAACAGCCTTTGAGAAATTGAAATCTAATTTTTGTGTTAGTCTAGTTTTTATTTCCCCATAGACATGTCATCCTGTTCATTTTGTGCAATGTATTTGCATCCTAGCTTAGTTGAATGCCAATTTTGTATAAGATTCACATTTAAAATATTGAGCACTTCTTGAAAATTTAAAACAGTGGCAAAATAGTTGATAAATATAGTTTTTAAAAAACTGAATTAATATGTTTAAAAGTAAGTTCTACCTTTTTGCAAGGATATTTAGCTATTCTTGACCCTATGCACTTCCCTATATATTTTAGAACTATCTAGTCAACTTACATACACACACATACACACACACATGCACACACCTGCTTGGCTCTTAATTGGGACTTCTTGTATGTTTTGATATATTAACATAAATGTGTAAGAATGCTAACAAAAAAACATAAAAATGATTAAAAGAAATTAAAGAATACCAAAATAAATAGAAGGATATATTATATTCATGAACCGGAAAGAGGACTTATTCTCCCAGTTATTAAGATATAAAGCTCCTGTAATTAATACAGTGCTCAATTGGTACAAGAATAGACACATAGACCAACTGAATAGAACAGAGAATCTATAAACAGACCTACATATAAAGGACACTTGATTTATGCAAAAAAGAGTATTCTAGGACAATAGAAAAAGGGCTTTTTTTAAAGAAAAAATAGATTAATTGGATACTCATGGGGAAAAATTTGACTCTTACCTCATATTAGTTCCAGATGGATTATAAATCTAAACGTGAAAGGTAAACTAATAAAGCTTCTAGAATACAACAGGAGAATATTTTCATGACCTTAGGTGTAAGTCAAGATTCTCTTTGACACAGAAAGCACGTAACATAAAGGAAAAGATTAATAAATTGGATGACATTAAAATTATGATATGCTTTTATTTATTTTAAGACTGGATCTCACTATTTTGCCCAAGCTGGTCTCAAACTCCTGGTCTCAAGGTATCCTCCTGCTTTAGCCTCCCCCATCAGCCTCCTGAGTAGCAGGGATTATAGGCACACACCACCATGCCTGGCTAAGAATTTCTTCCTTAAAAGACATTATTAAAAGAATGAAAAGGCAAGTCACGGAGTAAGAGAAGAAATTTGTCCATATATAATCAAAAAAGGACAGGCTGCTAGAATATGTTTTTTAAAGTAAAAATCAAAAATTGTTTTAAGAAAGACATCTCTCAATAGAAAAGCAAGAAGAGATTTTAACAGAAATTAACAAAGAGGATATCGAAATGTCCAACTAACATATGCAGAGGTACTCAATCTCATTAATAGTCAAGGAGATGCAAATTAAAACCATAATGTGATTATACTACATGCCCACAAAAATGGCTAAAATGGAGAAGATTGACAATACTGTCAGTAATGATGTGGAGCAACTTGGACTTAAAACTGAGATTTGTGTTAATTGTTAAAAAACCATTTTAGAAAACTCTTTGGCAATATCTACTAGGTATCAGCACATGCATACCTTATGGCCTAGCAGTTTCACCAAAAGATATGTACAGGAATATTTATAGCAACCTTATTCATAGTAGCCAAAATGAAATAACCCAAATGTCCATCAGCAGTAGAATAGATAAATAAATGTTGATGCAGTCAATCAGTTGAATACTACACAGCAGTGAAAACGAACAAACTACTGCTACAGGCAGTGAATGATCTTAAAACAGTGTTGGGCAAAAGACAAACAAAAGAATACGTACTATATGACTTTATTTATATAGAATTCAAGCAGTCAAACTATCAGTAGTATTACAAGTCAAAATAGTGATATCCTGTATAGGAAAGGGTAGTGATTGTGAGGGGCAAGAAAGAGGCTTCTGGAATTATGGTAATGTTTTATTTCTTGACCTAGGTAGTATAGAGCTTAATAGATTTTGTGATAATTCATTAAGCTGTACACTTTCTTTTTTGTGAGTTACAGTTTTTTTAAGTGGCTATTAATAGAAAATAAAACCCTTATAATTAAAAAATCTTTTATATTTTTCTCATGCACAGCACTTGTAATCCAAAATACACTAATACCTGCGTTCCCCAAAGCGAGAAACCCCAAATGTTAGAATACTGAACTTTAGCCAACCATGGTACAATGGCTGAAAAAAACAACTGTAGCTAAATAACAGTAAAAATTCTTGATCAAAAATATTCAAGTGGTAATAAACTTTATAAAAATAAAATTTTAGTTATTTAAGCAAACTGGGTTTTGGTGGATTGACCTGGCTCATCAGAAAAGGAAATTTTTAATATAAAATTGTTTTGTGTAATGAGACTGTGAATGGTAACATTAAATATTGTACAGTATACTGCTGCACAGTATTATTAACATTACACAAAATAAGTAGATTTATTTCTAGATTCTAATAATTTTCTTAACTTACCAAATAAATTAGTGCTGCATATGAAGCATATATTATGCTAGTTAAAGCAGTCTTTGCTGGAAAGGAGATGATTTCAAACAAAGAACCCTTTCTGACCTGAAAAACAGAAAAGATTTTCTTAATAAACAAACATTTTCAGTGTTTCAATGTCATATTGTAAAATGTTACTGTAAAATGAGAATTTATTTTTTTCTAAAGAAAGTCATCTACTTTAGAGCTATCTGGGCTTTTTCACATTGTGAAAATTATTTTTCCTTTTTTAACAAGAAGACACTTTCTTGTGCTAATCAAAACCTGTGACAAATCTATAAAAATCTTGCATTTCTGCGATATAAATGACTAATTTTTCCCAATTACCAACTGTGCACACTAGGAGGTGCTGCTGTGCATATTAGAAAAACAGTCTTTCCTTTGTTCAAATTCATGTAATCATTCTTTACTAATTATTCACAACCTCAATTAAGTAAACAGCAATCAAAAGAATAAGCTTTTCCTAGAGATTAATGACCTGCTTGTAAATGTTAATCATGAGACTGCTGAAGGCCAGCATTAACCTTAGATGATCATTAAGCTTCAGAAAATGTTCTGTGCTCATATGCAACAGGCTCTCATGAAACACAGAGAAGTTTAACACCAATAATGAAGTTGCCTCTCCTGTGTTTCTAGTTTCTGGCAGTAGGTGTACCGGCCTGAAACATATCAGCTTAACATACTTAGTTATACTGTCTCATGGGCCACCTTTGTTGCCTTGAGCAGGGTATGAAATGAGGACTTTAGGAAATACATTCCCTTTCCATTCAGCAGTGAAGTGACAGTTAGCCAGGCTCCTCTGAAGTAAGAGCCAAGCAACTTAATGGCTTCGATGAACTTCCAAAAGGTACAGGCTGTAGCTGATAAAATCATATAAATGCATGGTAAAAACATGCACATAATGTTCATTAGACAACGTTCATTAAAGAGTTATAACATTGAAAAAACTAAAACAATGATCGTTCATTAAAGAGTTATAACATTGAAAAAACTAAAACAATGATTCCAGAATAGTTAGGAAAATTATGTTATATCCACTCAGTGGTATATTATGCAATCTTTTTATTTTTTCATACCTTTTATGTATTTTTAATTGACACATTATAATGGTACATATTTAAGGAGTACAATTTGATGTTCCCATAGAAGTCTATGTTATATAATGATCCAATCAGCGTAGTTAGCATCTGTATCACATTGTGCATTTATCATTTCTTTGTGGTGAGAACATTAAAAGATCCTCTCTTCTAGCTATTTTGTAATACATAATATTTTACTGTTAACCGTAGTCACCCTACTGCGCAGTAGAACACCAGAATTTATTCTGCCTATCTAATTGTAATTTTGTACCCATTTAACAACCTCTCACCATCCTTCCCTTTTCCCCTTTCCCTACCTAGTCTCTGGTAACCACTGTTCTCCTCTCTGCTTCTATGTACCAACCTTTTGTTGTTGTGTTGTTAAAATTTCACGTGTGGGTGAGATCATGTGGTACTTGTCTTTCTGTGCCTGGCTTATTTCATTTAATGTGATCTCCAGATTCATCCTTGCCATCACAAATGACAGAATTCTTTTTAATGGTTAAATAGTATTCAATTGTGTATATAAACCACATTTTCTTTATCCATTCACCTGTGGTTGGACACGTAGGTTGATTCTATATCTAGGCTATTGTGAATAGTATGCAGCCTTTTAAAAGGTACTTCTGGGCCGGGCACAGTGGCTCACACCTGTAATCCCAGCCCTTTGGGAGACCAAGGCAGGTGGATCACCTGAGGTCAGGAGACCAGCCTGATCAACATGGTGAAACCCCATCTCTACTAAAAATACAAAAATTAGCCAGGCCTGATGGCGCATGCCTGTAATCCCAGCTACTTGGGAGGCTGAGGCAGGACAATCGCTTGAATCTGGGAGGCACAGGTTGCAGTGAGCTGAAATCATGCCATTGCACTCCAGCCTGGGCAACAAGAGCAAAACTCCATCTCAAAATAAATAAATAAAAGGTACTTCTGAAGAACATGTGATAACTTTTTGTTGAACGAACACTTCCCGTTCAATGTACTTTATAAGTATTCACATTTAATTCTTAAAACAATCCTATGAAGTTGGTATTATTATTATCCTCATTCCACAACTGGAAAGCAGAAAAAAGAAAAGTAGGCAACTTGCCCCTGATAATATAGCTGATAAGTAGCAAAGTGAGGTTTAAACTGGAAATAGTACTCTAGGGCCCAAGTTGTTAACCTGATCATTAAGCTATGCTGCCTTGGGATACACTACTGCTCATGAAGAGTGGTAAAGGACTGCATTACAGGGATGGACTCTGGAGTAAATAGATGTAGTTAATTTCTAGCCCCAGAGTTCTTGAGTAATGAAATCTTGGACAAATTAATTCTTTCCTCTAAGCTTTGTTTCCCTCATCTCCAAATTGAGAATAATAGCTAATGTTTATCTCATAGATTTGCTGTAAAAATAAGAAAATGCTTGTAAAATTTTTAGTAAAATGTCTGTGCATGGGTAGTATTAAGGGACATTAATAGTCCCTTATTAGAGAGGGAATATTAATAATAGTAATAATAATAGAGAAAGATCAAGGTTCAAAATAGTAAGCATAACAAGTATGATTGATTCCATTTATATAACATACAAAAACAAGCCAAACTATGCTGTTGGAGGAAAAGGAAACAATTATCCTAGCAAGGGTGAGAATTAGTGACTGTAAGGCAGCATGAGATTTCTTGAGTGCTGCTTACCAAGATGTGTTCAATCTATGAAAATTTATGGAGCTATACACTTAATTTGTGCACTATTCTGTATACTTCAGTATAAAGCTTAAAAATTCTACATCCCATGTTTTTATGATTAAACACAATTAACATTGCATAGAAGAAGTTTGGACAGAAATGCACCAAAAGTTTAATTGCTGTTATGATTTAGTTATGTGGCTTTGTATAGTTAACATTTGTAGAACACTCATTACATGCTAGGTTCTATTCTACTGGCTTTCCTTTCATTCTCTCATTTTATCCTCTAACAAACCTATGAAATAAGAACACAGGTTCAGAGAAATTAAATTCTTTCTTGTTTTCTATATTTTCTATGTTAGGTTGAAAGTACATATGGTATTTTGTAAATGAAATTATTAAAATATGTGTACATCTTGTTCTAGTATGCTCAGTGTTCGCTTAGTGCTGCCACTACTGAATGCAGAACAAAAATGCCCACTGCAATTTCCTTCTTCCCTCTTAAGTGATTTACAGAACAAGGAAACCAAGAATAGGATCTAGCCTAGTAGCTAAGAGTGGGGGGTGGGGGTGCTGGGGGTTGGGGAAAGGCTGTTTTCTTTCTTCCTCCTTTCTCTTCGGGCCGTACTAACTCCTAGATGTAGGGATAGGTAGGGAAAGTTTCTGCCCACTCCCTCCATAGGTCACCTGCAGCATTTCCCAGAATTCCTGGCTTCTGGAAAGAGTTTCCAGGAAATGAAGCAGCTGCTGCTTTTTCTCTCTAGAAAGAATCAAATTGATAGCATGCCTTTGAATCCCACTTTTAGGCTACACGGAGACAAATATACAAGTAGAGAGCAGACTCTCTAGGAGGAAGAAAAGCAGATATACCTCCTAGCAGAGTGAAAAGGTTCTTGAGCTTGTGAATATATGAATTCATAGTGGGAGGTCCATGTTCAATCATTGGTAGGCCATATACAATAAAAATAAAAGTTGTGTTGTATGGGTTGGATCTGTGTCCCCACCAAATCTCATGTTGAAAGGTAATGCCAAATACTGGAGGTGGGGTCTGGTGGGAGGTCATTGGATCATGGGGGCGGTTTCTCATGGTTTAACACCATCCCCCCTTGGTGCTGTCATCAGGATAGTGAGTTCTCATGAGATCTAGTTGTATAAAAGTGTATGGCCTCTCCCACCTCTCTCTCTTCCTCCTGTTCCAGCCATGTGAAGTGCTGGTTTCCCCTTTGCCTTCCACCTTGATTGTAAGTTCCCTGAGGCCTCCCCAGAAGCTGATGCTGCCATGCTTCCTATACAGCCTACAGAACCATGAGCCAATTAAACCTCTTTTCTTTATAAATTACCCAGACTCAGGTATTTCTTTATAGAAGTGCAAGAATGGACTAATACGGGTGTCTACATGAGAAATTACTCTTTCTGTTTTATTACATCTTTCTTTCTCAGGTTTTGTCCTTCACCTAAAAGTAATTAAAGCTGATTAGTTTCAAAATAAATTATGTACTTGATATATGGTATGCTTCTGAATAATTAATCTTTATATTGTTTAAGGGTCATATTTAAATATTTTAATGCTTTTAATAATTACTTTTTATTCCTGTAACAAGAAAATATATTTCCTCCAAAATATATGTGGCTCCTGGCAAGTAGCCATTTTTCAACTTTATGATTCACTTAAAAAACATGTTTTTCATATTATAAACCATGCTGTTTCATTTTTGTCTTGCTTTGAGCAGAAATAGTGTATGGTAAAAGCTAAGATAAAAAACAGGAGAAATTTGGTAAGTGACAGTCTTTAGATGATCTTGGCCTATTTCAAAATTTTTATCTCAACCTTGTTATATTAATTTCACTTTATGTGCATATTTGAGTTAAAAAATGTCTTGGTATCAATGTTATGTTCATATATTTCTTTTTAAATTTGGTCATGTAAAACATGTAAAATATATGGATATTTGAGCAGTAAAAACATTTTGCACTTTAATTCAACTTTTTCCACATAATTTTGACTGCCTTATCTCATAAAAGAAGTATGTGTGTTCATTTTATTTTCACTATTGAGATAAATCACACAAAAAACCCAACAGTGAGCAGTAAAGATTCACTTATACATGACCTGAAGGTTGGAGAATTACCAGGCCCCATGTAGTTTACATTGTCCAAAACCACCCTGACGAGAGTTACAAGGGGAGTCATAGGGGAAATTCTAACTCTCAGACAAATGTTGCAGGAAACACTGACTGCTACTTATAGAGAGGTCCAGGAAAAAAAGTATTCCTGTTAAGTTTGGAAAAGCTGCACAAATGTGTCTTTGCTTAGCAACTCACAACACCTTTGAATACAGGAAAGACTCCTGACTTTAAAGAAAGCTACCTGACTTTATTAACCCCAGTGTTAACATTCTGTAGAACATTGTTCTTAAACAAGCTTTTAATCCAGTGGTCCTGTAAAGGCTCAAATGTCCTAATCCCTTTGCCAACGTGGAGGAGTACTGTATGTCTTCAAGAGCCCAGGAGTTCTACTATCTAGGAAATATCCTCTTTCCCGGGGTCTAGGTTATACCAGCCAAGTTAGCCTAATGGCAGGCCCATGTGGGACCTACAGAACTTCCTGATATTTATGGGGTTTATAGTTTAAACCCCAAATTGGAGTCTAACTTAGAGGGTGGGGTAAGGAAGAAACTTTACATAGGTAAGTTTCTGATCCTTATCCTGAAAAAAGAACACGAGTTCACTGGGATCCACCTTACAGCCCAGGCATTGTAAACGCTGAGGATTTTCTTCACTTTGGTCCCTATCTTATTCTATACCATGCCGCAGTATGTATACAAAGTAAAAACAGTCAACTCTAATGCCATTATAGGGATGAGTCTATCACAGGAAGAGCTCTTGGTCCTGTGGCTCTGCATTGGCCTGCCAGAATCAACAATGATGTCTGGGAGCTGACGTGTCTTGGCTGAAGTCAGCATTCAAGGCGATTATCTAGGTCACTGCAGTCTAGAGCAGCTGTGGACTCAACTCAGGCAGGCAACTCACAAGGCTAAGCAGATGCACCATTCTGTAAATACTGGCACTGGAGATGTTGAAAACTACCAGGAAATTCTCTACTAAGAGTTTTCCATTCCTGAGGCTTTTTATAGAACTAGCCACAATTCTATCACTGCAGTCTCATTCCTGCAGAACCTGGAGGGGTTTGAGGAATAATTTTATTCAGCATCCATAGCGCCAAGTACAAAAGAACCCTCTTCTAACAAGGTGGCAAGCTGGAAAGGCTTGACCCCAACCATCTGTGCACATGTCTCAGGCCATTAGAATCGCTTTAGGCCATTCCTGCCAGTTGGGTCTTTGGGAGGCTTCTATTTGGCACAACATTTCAATACACTATGACATATTAAGCATGCTCTAGAGCTGAACATCCAATCAGAAAGGCCCGGGTGGATGGCAGAGGGAGCTCCTGAGCCAATGTCCATTCTTCACCTAGAGAAGAACATTAATGGATGCTGCATTTCAGAGCTCCCCATGTCGAAGAGCTGAAACACTATTCTAGTTATTGTTTGTATCCTAATGAAAATGTTCCTCTATTTCTTTGTTTCCAAAGGAAGTCACCTGCCTCACTGGTATTCTCAGCCATATAATAGAGAGTTTTGGTAGAGCTATTTAAGGTGCTCCAGCTACAAATGCATTTTTTCATCATTTGTCATCCACAAAACAGTGACCAGACAGAACACATCCAGAAGATATTTGAAAGACACCTTCAGGTAAGTTAACCAGGCCACTTACCTTCTTACAGCTAAGTTTTCCTAGAGTGATATCTTTCATGCATCCACAAAGCGTATCCCCTTGCATGGTCCTTCCAGCTTTCACCCCTTTTACTTCCCCACACAAAGCTCCATCTGAGACAGGCAGTTTGACAATTCTTAAAGGAATTCATGCTGGAATCCACTCTGGGTAAGCTGAACTCTGTCTGATGTGGCTTCTCATACTACTGCACTTTGCTCTCAGCACACTCTGGTACCATGGATGCAC
Organism: Gorilla gorilla gorilla; assembly: GCF_029281585.2. Classification (NCBI taxonomy): domain Eukaryota; kingdom Metazoa; phylum Chordata; class Mammalia; order Primates; family Hominidae; genus Gorilla; species Gorilla gorilla. The sequence goes on from NC_073228.2 coordinate 99,820,498, forward strand.
TCCATTTACAGACCAATCCATTGACCTCTGCCACATCTCATACATTCCGGTTGTACCTTTGACTCTCCAGGCCATTGTCCTCATAGTCAGTTCTGTTTCTGTCCTCACTGAGCCTTTGAGATTTGAGAGATGTTGTTTACTACAACTTAGTTTTCCCTCACTGGCAATTCTGATTATCAACCCTAGCTACTCTATACTCCCCACGTAAAGCTTCTTCCTAACCCCAGCCCCCAAGGACCCTGGAACCTCTGACCTGGGACTGTTCTCACTTGTCTCACTCCAGCCATACAGAACTACTTATGTTCTCCAAATAAGTCATGTTCTCGCTCACCTCAGTATCTTCATATATACTGTTCTTTTCTTGGAATGATTCTCCTACTTCTCATCTGGCTAATTCCTCCTCCAAGACTCAGATACAGTATCCTATCTCTAGAATGTCTACATGGACCACTCTTTGGAATGCTATGTCTCTTCTTGATGTTTCTGTAGTGTACTTTGCATACTTTGATCATCCACTTGCTACATCCTACTGACACTGTTTGCTTATTTGCCTGTGAGCCCCACAGTCCATAGGGCAAGGGTGAGACATCTCTGAGTCCCTGGTACCTAATCTAGTGATTTTGCATATCAGGTTTTCAATAACTCTTTTTTTGTTTTTGAGATGGAGTTTCGCTCTTGTTGCCCAGACTGGAGTGCAGTGGCACGATCTTGGCTCACTGCAACCTCGCCTCCAGGGTTCAAGCGATTCTCCTGCCTCAGCCTCCTGAGTAGCTGGGATTACAGGTGCCTGCCACCATGCCCAGCTAATGTTTGTATTTTTAGTAGAGACAGGGTTTCACCATGTTAGCCAGGCTGGTCTTGAACTTCTGACCTCAGGTGATCCACCACCTTGGCCTCCCAAAGTGCTGGGATTACAGGCATGAGCCACCACGCCTGGCCGCTATTTGTTGAATAAATAAAAATGTACAAGTATATTTCACTTCCAATAAATTTAATCATCTTAAAACTTGGAAGATATTAAGAAGTAAAACTGAAAAACATCTGGTTCCATACACATGGCAGACTGAGCTAATGTGGAGCATCTCACACAAAAACACCTAGAAATGTTTTAGGGTACATGTACCCTAAAACTTAAAGTATAATAAAAAAAAGTAAAAAAAAAAAAAAAAACAGAAATGCTATAAAAATGAAGTTCAAAAGATGTAATACAAAACTGAGCTTACAAAAAGGAAAGGGACCTTTCCCCCCACCCCCAATGCCACGAACAAAAAGGGAACTAAAAGCCAGAGCAGCAAGTGTGTGAGCTTATATCCCAGGAACTCTGGAGATGTTACTGGACCCTAAAATAATGGTTGGGTGCTTGAGTATTAATACAGAGACTGGATATGAGACTTGGGTAGATGTGAGGTGGGGATCAAGCCTTTGCAGAACTGCAATTTCAGTGAAACTGGGACTCAAACAATTGCATCCACCAGAACAGGAAGAAAGGAAGCTGGTCTCCATGTGGGACTCCCATGAGAGATTAAAATTCCAGGCTTTCCCCTTAATAAAGGGATCTGAATTTACCCTATCAGTGTGATGCAGGAAATCCTAAGCTGAAAAAAACATAAAGATTGGTCTCAGGTTGCTGGAACCCCTGGAGCAACAAGCACAATTTCTCTAGAGGGACAGTTTCACCACCAAGGCCAAAAGAGGTTTTTTTTTTTTTTTTTTTTTTAAATAAACAAAACTCTGAAGTTCTTTTCTTTTCAAGTTTCAGTTAAAATTATAACATAAGAAAATTATAAGTGAGATGCAATATAGATCACATAAGATAATTAGAATAAGGGCAAAGAAGAAGAGAGTTCATAGTCATGGATTTTAAATTAATGTCAGAAAAGATAGTCACAGTTAACATCCTGACCTTACACAAGTCACTTAGTCCCTAAGCCTGTTTTTCTTAGGTTCCTGGAATAAGTTATCACACTTGATCTCTAAATTTACCTCAGAAACTCATTATCAGTCAAAGTAAAAAGGCAAACAGATTATGTCTCTTAGTTCTCATTACTGGATAAAAACACACAAATTCAACTGGAAAGACAGATTTTTTTCTTGCCACTGAATTTTCATGAGTGTTGGGAGATAAGTCTCCATGGATTTCTCTCATTCCTGTGCAGATTGGCCCTTCTGAGCAAAGGACATGTTTGAATAGCAAACAGCGTTGCAGAGTAGAAAAAGTATATCCTTCTAGAGAGACATGTACCTCCCTGAACATGTCATAGGCCACTAAAAATAAAGCCCTCTCCTTTTTCCCTGAAACATGTACTTATATTCCAGGGTAATGAATAATTAATCTCTCTCTCTTTCTCCCTCTCTCTGTCTCTCCATCTGTATATCTTTTTGGAGAGGAGGCTAGGGAGATGTGCCAGTGTCCCTATAAAAAGTCCCCAGGGTCTCCTGATTTCAAGGTTCCTCTCTCCTGTGATGCAACGTACTGTGTGCACAGGCAACATTTGGCCCACATCACATTGCCCTAAGGAATTCAAGCTTAGGGAACCAGCACAAGATACTGCTCTGGCTGACGCTTTTGCTGTGAATAATAAACCATGTGTTCGTGACCCAAGGCTCGTTGTGTGTGTGTTTGTGTGTGTGTGTGTGTGTGCATGTGCATATATGTGTGTGTCCAATTGTGGCAGGCTAATTTGTTAGCTTGTGGGTAGTGTAAGATCTCAGATCCTTCACAGTTCTGACTTAGTAGAGAAGCAAAAAGGAAGACCCTGAATAGCATAATGGCCTGTGTCTTTAAAGATTATTTCATATTAAATACAGAAGTATTCTTCAAAAGACATTTCTTCTGCCAACCCTCTATAAAAAACTATAGGTTTGACAATGCAAGGAAAGAAACATGAAGTCAAAACATTAGGTTTAGAAAGATATTTCAGTGGGGATTTAAGATAATATGGTTTAGCTTTGTTTCTTTTTTGCTTTTTATTTTCCTTTTTTTTTCTTTTTCTTTTTTTCTTTTTTTTTTTTTTTTTAGACAGAGTCTTGCTCTGTTGCCCAGGCTAAAGTGCAGTGGTGCAATCTTTACTCACTACAACCTCTGCCTCCCAGTTCAAGTGATTCTCTTGCCTCAGCCTCCTGAGTAGCTGGGACTACAGGCACACCACCATGCTGGCTAATATTGTATTTTTAGTGGAGACAGGGTTTCGCCATGTTGGCCAGGCTGGTCTCAAACTCCTGAGCTCAAAGGATCCGCCCGCCTCAGCCTCCCAAAGTGCTGGGATTACAGGCATGAGCCACAGCTATGTTTATTTTCAGTGATCTAAAGATATAGGATTAAGGCTTGTAGTTCATAAAGAATCCAGTGGTTGGCAAACACAAACCATTTTTTACTTTCTCAGACATCAGAAATTATAAAAGAGCCTTTTATGAATGCTGCTCTCAGGCAATTTGTAGCTGAAATATATGATGCTTTCTAGAAATGTCAAAATCTTTCATTAAAGAGAGACTCCAACATAAAGGGTACTTGTTGATTTCAGCTATCCAGGATCCATTTTTTACCTTCTTGAAGCAACCCAGATTTTTGAGGATTCCCCCATTCCACACCACTCTCAGGTCATGTGGTCTGGACAGAGCTCCAACCCCAGCTCTAGGGATAAGCAGGTAATCAAGTTCTAGGCCAATCAGTGCATCTCATGTCCTTGGTTTAGAGGTAAGCACTGAGAACACAAGCCATGCTCTTGGAATGAACCTGGAGACTTTCCCGTTGGGGTCAGGGGTTTTCTCTCTCTTTTTCTTCTGCTGGAATTGAACCTGGAAGAATAGAGCCAAGGAACAGCTGCAAATTATCTTGCAACTGTGAGGGGAATGTCAGCCTAATAATGGAGTCAAGACAGAAAGCAGAACCAAGACACTGAGCAAAAGCGAGAAAGGATCCAGAAGGTATCGTTTGAATACCTGTATCCAGCCATGTCGGGAATCTTAACAGCTCTGGGTTGTTTATGGGAGCTAATACATCTTCTTTTTTGGTTTAACTCAATTGGAGCCCCATTTTCTTCTCCTTCAACAAAGAGTTCAAATTAATTTGTCCTGCAGTTTAGATGCCAAAATTGCAAAATTCTGAATCTTTTGTAGTGACATTTAGGATGCTTTGTATAATGCCCAAATTGAAAAACTCTGAGTTCTGTGCCGTGAAGTTTAGAAAGCAAGAAATTGATTCCAAAAAAGTTTTAAGAGTTGTTGTCCTCAACAAAATATAACAGAGCCTCAATAAGAATGTAGAAAACATAATTTAAATTTATAGGTAAATATACTCAATATATTATGTCAAACAAAGGTTGCCTTGGAAACATAACAAAGTTATGAGGAAAAACGAACAAAACACAATAATTTTTAAGGCTAGTTGTAAGATTTCTGTTAGATTTAACATAAATGGTAATTTACATGCATATATTTAAGTTGCACCATTTGAAATGGACAGTTTCATGTAGTTCAATTAAACAATAAGGTAGAAAAAAGTCCACATTGCACTATATTTTAAAAAGGCCCAACCATTCATTTCTCTTATCCAAGTATATCTGTTTTACACAGGACAATCAAGTTCACCACATTTTATTTTTCAAGTTTTGCAAATTTAAAAGTTTCTTAAAAAGGGGTACTTGTGCATATGCAGTATTCCCTTACCTGCATGTTACATAGGGGTTGCCTCGGCGCATTAACTTCCCTCAGCAGACGACCAGATATGTCCCTTAGCTCTAAAAGTCTGCATGCAAGCTGAGGATGCAGAAGTTTGGCCACTGATTTGGAGGATCTGGATATGCTGTTTAATCCGCGAATTAATGTTGCTAGATTAATCTTAGCTAAAGCAATAGCCATCCTGATTTTGGATGTTTTCTGCGCAGGTTCTCTTTTCTGAAAAATAGGCCTTTGAAAAGTAACTGATGTGTAATCTCCAGTGCATTATTAAAACTACTTCCGGCAGAGACTGACTACTATATAACTACATTGTGCATGGTGTCATGCATATATTCAACATCCAATATTTCTGTCCCCCCATGAAACCCCTTGAATTCCCTGCCATGTACTTAAATCTTTTTTTTTTTTTAATAGAATTTCATTCTTGTGGCCCAGGCTGGAGTGCAATGGCACGATCTCAGCTCACTGCAACTTCTGCCTCCCAGGTTCAAGCAATTTTCCTGACTCAGCCTCCCGAGTAACTGGGCATACACGCGAGCACCACCATGCCCATCTAATTTTTATAGTTTTAGTAGAGACCGAGTTTCACCATGCTGGTCAGGCTGGTCTCAAACGCCTGATCTCAGGTGATCTGCCTGCCTCAGCCTCCCAAAGTACTGGGATTACAGGTGTGAGACACCACACCCGGACTTTAAATCTTTATATATGTATTTTTTTTCCCTGGGATAAATATCAAGAATTGAAGTAACTAGCCAAAAGATACAAATGTTTCATTTTCCTCGTAGATTTACATATTTTGTGTACTGAATTTTTACTTAAAAAATTATTTTTTAATTTAAATAGGTTTTTGGGGAACAGCTGGTATTTGATTACATGAATACGTCCTTTTGTGGTAATTTCTTAGATTTTGCTGCACCCATCACCCGAGCAGTGTACACTGTACCAAATGCACACTGAATTTTTAAAGAGCTATTAAGTAAACAAGAATTCTTCTTAACTGATTTCTCCATTTGAGCTCTACTCTTTAAATATATATCTTGCTTTTCTTTTTTTATTTTCTTCTTGCTACAGCCATGCCCATTTCTTTGTCATAGGCAATTATAATGCTGAACTTTACTCTTCTATATCTGTCAAACTAGCCTGTCAGAAAATCTTACTAAATTCTTTCTCTACCTTGTCCCAGAATTTGACCACTTCTCATTACCCCCAGTACAGCACCCAGTCTATTATATTTGAATTCTACCATCATCTATTTTCCAGATTAGTGAATTTGCCTCCTAAGTGGTTTCTCTGCTTCCACCTTTGCCTATTTTCATTCTGTTCATCAATACACCAGCCAGAGAGATCTAATTAAAACTTATGTCAGATCATATTTTCCTTCTATTCAACTGCTTCAGTGGCTTCCAGTTGCTCTCAGTGTAAAAGCCAAAGTACATACTGTGGTCCACAAGGCCCTACAAAGGTTGTCTTTTCTTCACCTGTTCAGCCTCATCTTTTTCTCTTTCCTTCCCTTCCCTAAAAACTTGTCGAAGTTTTTAGGTGTCTGGGATTTTGCACTAGCTATGCCATTTGATTCCTCAAGCATCCCAAAGTTCACTCCCTCACTTCCTTCACATCTTCATTCAAGAATCACTTTCTCACTAAAACCTTCTTGGTCACTCTACCAAAATCATCAGTTGTGCTCTCTATCTCTGCACCTCGATTTTGCATCCCTTCTCTGCTATAGATTTTCTTCTCCTTAACACTTACACTAATGTACTATATTGTTTATTTTCCTTGTTCATTGTTTTTTACTTGACTGGAGTATAAATTGTAAGTGTTTTATATCCATTTAGCTTGCTTCTTTTTCTCCAGAGCCAAAGTAGTGTCTGGCATGTAATACACACTTGATCTTTGTCAGAATGAATGATTGAAGAGTATCAGAAAATAAAACAAATTAATCTTGAGAAACATCAAAAAATACCAAATATTACATTAGAAACCACACAGAAAGTTTTCAGTGCACAGTTCTATAACTTTCACAATAATGATAATTCTCCACAAGAAACAACTCACCAAAGACAAAAATATAATTGAATTAGCATTCTAGTGACAGTCATAGTCTCACTACTTTCAGAAACCTAAATGCCATTACAGGTAATTTCCAAACATCATTGGTGCCTTCTTAGCAGTTTTTTTCACACATTAACAATAACCAACAACAAAAAAAAAGCATAGAGAATTCAGAAAAGTACATCTAAGGGCATAAAACTCCAAAATTTTTGGCATGGATTCTAATATGTCCTGTCTACAACTTCTATTTTGTAGTATATATGCTTAAGTACAAGATAACAGAAAAAAGATATATTCATCTTTCATATTTAAAAACTCACAAAAATTGACTGTATTTATCCTAAAATATTTTTCTCTTATTCCAAGAATGAGCATCTAAATTAAAATTTTTTAGATACCCAATTGTACATAATTTAAAGGTTTACTAGTTTAAATTCATCATATGGAAATCTTTTGAAATTTGCAAGTGTAAACCTTTAAAAATTACTCTTTACTAAGGAAGTAGATACTAAGGCTATTATCTGGGCTGGTTGGGACAGAAGGGGTGGAAAGAACTGAACCCCAGAAGCCATTATCTCAAGCCAAGATTCTAAAATTAACTTTCTGGCCAGGCACCATGGCTCACGCCTGTAATCCCAGCACTTTGGGAGGCCAAGGCGGGCAGATCACTTGGAGTCAGGGGTTTGAGACCAGCCTGGCCAACCTGGTGAAACCCAGTCTCTACTAAAAATACAAAAATTAATCCAGCATGGTGGCAGGCACCTGTAATCCCAGCTATTTGGGAGGCTGAGGCAGGAGAATAGCTTGAACCCAGGAGGCAGAGGTTGCAGCGAGTGGAGATTGCGCTATTGCCCTTCATCCTGGGCGACAGAGCGAGACTCCATCTCAAAAAAATAAGTAAAATAAAATAATAGTAACTTTCCTAGCCTCAAAAAGAAAATTTCCTTCAAAATCTATCCAGGAAGAACGATTTAGTAATCATTATTCTGGTTGTATTCTAGGTATATTCCTCTATAAAAATTCCATCGTCACTCCCATCAAATCTTTTTTTGTTCTAGGCCAGCAAGATGGCCTTTTCGTAAATAAATACATGCCTGGGTGGCGCGGGGGAGGGGAGGAAGATTTAAATACTAATCACAAAATTTAGGATTTTAAGATACAACCCAGTTAATAAAGCCCTCTAAGAATTTTTAAGACCATTCCTTTCACTGTTTGGGAAGTATGGATCATCCTGGAAATAAAAAAAATTTGCAGCACTTACAATCTAACCTTTTAAAAATAATCTGCTTAACAACGGAGTATTAGTAATGTTTTCCACATAATTTATATTTGAAGGGTAAATAACTTCAAACATGTGATAATATCCCCTAACTACTCAAGTTTCTTGCCAATCTGAGCAACACATTCTTCAAAGGAAATAGTGGGAAAACAGCAATATTAAGTGTTTTGAAAATGAGAAAGAAAGTAACTAATTATGTTCCTATTTGAGTTGGCTAAAGTTCTATAAGGAAATTACTTCAATTAGTTGGAAATAAGAACTCACAGCTTTATCTTTAGGGATCACAATATTCAACTGATGTCACCATAAACCATGCTTATGGTTCTAATGGTAATGAGGCTATTCAGAAGGTAGAAATGAATGAATGAAGTTGCCATTTCTTTTATTAAATGAAACCCCAGTTTCTCTGATTTCAGCAATGGTGGGAGAATCAAAACTTGAAAACGATAACAAGGTTTTCCATGCCTGTCTCTGGCTTCCTAGGATTCACCCTGAGCCTTCTAAATAATTACTACTGTGCTGGCCTGAGCTATTTGACATTGACCAGGCATGTACATCTGCGCATCTCTTTCCTTCCTACTCCAGAGCATAGCCAAAATAGTTTCCATTGTTTCAAAAGACTTTATACCAAGGCTAGGGGAATGCAAAAAGGGGGAGCAACTGGATGCCAAGGCTAAGATACAGCATTAGAAAACCCAGTTTGCCCTCAGAAACTCTTAAGCCTTACCTCTCATGCTTAGCTGATCTGACCAGCACTTGGATGCCATGTTACTACTGTGCCTGCAGATTCCTACACTTTAGTATCACCCCTCCTCAAACACTAGACCCAAGAGAGGGCCGGTCAAAGGCAGAAAGCAGTTGCTTCCCCTGACACTAAGGCCAACCTTCCAAAAGTTCTGGTGTCCTGTATCCAATATGACCGCTTCTTCCTATGATGACTGATGCTGGGAATGTCCACTTCCCCCAGGGCTATTATCTTACAGGCTAAATCAGTATTGTCTTCTATTATAACATCTAGGAGTCCATCCTACAAGTCCCAGAACTCTACTATAGCTAAGGGAGTTCAGTAGGTCCTGACAGTTAAAACTCATCCGATTCAATGGTAAACAAGAATGCATATCAGTTAACTTTTTGTTTGTTTGTTTTTTTGAGACGGAGTCTCGCTCTGTCGCCCAGGCTGGAGTGCAGTGGCGCGATCTCGGCTCACTGCAACCTCCGCCTACAAGGTTCACGCCATTCTCCTGCCTCAGCCTCCCGAGGAGCTGGGACTACAGGCGCCCGCCACATCGCCTGGCTAATTTTTTGTATTTTTAGTAGAGACGGGGTTTCACCGTGTTAGCCAGGATGGTCTCCATCTCCTGACCTTGTGATCTGCCTGCCTCAGCCTCCCAAAGTGCTGGGATTACAGGCCTGAGCCACCGCGCCTGGCCCAGTTAACTTATTTTTAGAAATGTATAGGCTCAGTAATTTGAATCATCTGCATATATAACAATTACCTTCTATTCAGAACAGAACATTACTTTTGCTAAATAAGAGTTTAAGTCACAGCAACCATTACTGGTGAATGAGGGGTTCCACATAAGTAAATTTTCTGGGTAACTAAAATTTTTTCCACTTAGTGTTGGCTAAATTTTTACTGACATGCAAAATAACTTTAAAAAATGTATCCCATACTTGACGTCTTTGAGGATTCTGACTGCTGCTAATTCCTCTCTCCTTTTTTCTCTCCACTTCGATGGCTTTCATAGAATTTCATTCTCTTCATTCTCTTCTTTTCTCTGATGCCCTGCTAACTCTTTAAACAATGGCATTGTCGGGGGTTCTATCCTATGCCCTAATGTTACTGCACAATCTTCTTGAGCAGTGATGATTGCCATTTTGGTTTAAATGTACACTACAGTTAGTTAAATACATGGTTTAACTATACACTATAACAACACACTATACACTGATGATTCCCAAATATACATCTTCAGCCGGGCTTCTCTTGAGCTTCCAACCTACATATGCAATTTATAACTCAACTCCAAGGCTTGGACAGGATGTGGCATGACCCCTTAAACTGTGATCCAATCAAACTCATTATCTCCAAAGCTGCTCTTCCTCATCTTGTCTTTGGTCCTAGTTAACGGGATCACTATTCTTCTAGCCACCCACGAAATCCAGAATCTTCCTCAACCTTTACACATTCTCTCTCATCCCACACTGTCAGTTTCAAAATATGCTAAATATCTCTTGTGCTCAACCCATTCTATTCCCAATGTTAATGTCCTTGTTCTTAGCTGTCATTTGCAACAAAATCTTCCTAGAAGCTCTGCCTCCATTCGGATCTCATTACCACTAAAAAAGTACTTTCGTTGTGCAAACTGAATGTCATTTCCAAGCCCAAAACCTTTCTGTGGCTGATATCTGTGTTACCTATAAGGGAAAGTCCAGTCTTTTTCACATGGCATACAAAGACCTCCACCCCTTTTTCTACTATTTCCTATCTCAACTCTTCTATCCTACATGCCTTTAATTTATATTTATTTGACATTTTGGAAACATGCTATGCTGTTTCCTACTTTTTGGCCTAACCCCCACTGCCAGTGGAATATGCTTCCCTGCCCCTACCCACTGATCCCACCCTTTTCTTTACCTTGAAAACTACTATTCATCCGTTGGGACCCAACTTAAAAGCATGCTTCCTCCATGAAGCCTTCTTTGACCTTCCTCAGTAGAGTCATTCACTCCTCTAAATTAGATATAGAGATGTAACACTTACCATATTCTAATGCAATTACTCCTTTACAACTCTATCTCCATTAGATTAAGCTCATTGGTGGAAAGGATCACGTCTTGTTTATCTCTGTATTTCCTCTCTCCAGTCCCAAGCAGTAGTGAGGTGTTTACTAAATGTCTGATGGCTGGTTGTCTGCAGGCGTGGTTAAAGTTAGCTCTAATACCCCTCCTTTGGAATGAAATATGTATACTTTGTGATTACTGTGTTACTCAGAGTGCTTTTTGTTAACTGCCAGGTTTTGGTTATATACCTCATGTTTGACATTGCCAAGAGTCTGACTTCTGGATAAGTGGATTGTTCCTGTACCATGTACCTTCACAGCATATTCTATTCCAACTATGATCAAAATGACCGAACCACATTTTTCCATTAAGAGCTGTGTACCTTTGAGTAAATTAGGTTACATGTGTTCCCTAAACAAGTTGTTACTTTTTCCTGACTTTATGTCTCTTCAAAATATATACCTCCCTCCTCCTTCACTCCCAATATTTTATCTGTTTCAAATCCTTTTTGGAACAGAGGTTTAAAAAATGTACATGTATACCTTATTTAAATTGATACTACTGTTTTCTTTCCTTATTAAACACACATCCATATTGTATTTATCTTTCCATTGTTACAATTTATCTCAAGCTTTTGCACTGATTTAATTGACATAGATTTTTGCTAAAGTGTATCTAGGTATTTTTCTGATTTTACATTGCAATTGTAGTGTTGAGAGACTGCCAGGTGTTTACCCTAATGACATAGTTACTGTCTTTAAACTTAATTCTCAATCTACCTCACTTCTTGGTCCACAATCTCTCTGCTTCCCAAAGACCCCTCTTAATGAGTAATATTTGAAATTTGCTTTTCTGAGGCAAAATTAGTGTTTTCTAAAGTTTTGAGCACTGATCTCAAAATCAAGCATTAAATAATTGGTATGATACTAAAAATAGAATATATTTTTTCTATTCCTTTTAAAGGTTATAAAATCACATTACCTGATTAGACTGTGATAATCTTAGGATGGTGAGAAATTCGTCTTTAAACTCATCTACAAGGTCCATGATTGCTTTCTGGATCCCCTCGACTAAGACAAAAAGAGGTTAGGAAAAAGAAAACTTTGAAAACATCCCCTAAATGTTTCAAAAGAACACGAAACACTTGATCAAATTCCTAGATGACTGGGAAAGTAAAGGAACTCTAGGGGATCTTATTCCCAATTGTTCCCACACCCATACGCCCTTTACAACAAGATTGTGTGTACTTCTTCCAGAAAAGTTCTTCAACACCTGCCCATATATCCACCCAACAGGTTTGATTGGCATGGTGCGTTCTTGCTTGGGTTCCTAGTGCTTAACAAGCTTGCAGGCCTGGGTAATGCTTGTCCTAGTCTGCCATTAGTGAAAGATGAGGGTAGCCTTTCACTTGGGAAAGCCAGCAAGGACAGAACTCACAGCTCACTGCTGGAATTCTTTGTTACTGTACAATAGGCTTCCGAGAACCTGCTACAGAATCTTCTGACATCACTCTGGCAGTGAGAGGAAGAAGAGTGTGTTTGGAGGCATAAGGGAAGGAGTGAGGGGATTGAATAATAAAGTACACTAAGGAGTTCTATGATATAAGTTGAAATTTGTCCCAAATTCTGCAGTGATACCGCAAATAATGGATCATCTGAGAACAAAGGTCCCTTTGAAAAAAACTGGCATGTGCTTTAAAAGAAATGTTTTATATATGAGGCCAAATAGAAAAGAAACACCAGCAGTGAATTCAGAAAGACTTCTGAATAGATTGTTTTTGCTTCACCAATGAGGATCACTAGGTCAAACTCGGGCAAAACTGTAAAGTCTTTGGTTTCTCTGCTTTATAATCTCAATCTCTTTTCTTCATCTTTTACCCTCCTAGTACCCTCACACGTCAGATGACCATTAGTTCCCCCGATCAAATATGGGAAGAACTTGATACCATGCAGACTTGATTGGCTGCCTAGTTTTATATATATAGTTTGTTTGTTTGTTTGAGATGGAGTCTCGCCCTGTTGCCCAGGCTGGAGTGCAGTGGCGCGATCTTGGCTCACTGCAACCTCCGCCTCCCGGGTTCACACCATTCTCCTGTCTCAGCCTTCCGAGTAGCTGGGACTACAGACACCCACCACCACGCCCAGCTAACTTTTTGCATTTTTAGTAGAGATGGGGTTTCACCGTGTTAGCCAGGGTGGTCTCCATCTCCTGACCTCGTGATCCACCTGCCTCGGCCTCCCAAAGTGCTGGGATTACAGGCGTGAGCCACCACGCCCGGCCGACAGCCTAGTTATATTTTAGTGTGAATGAAATAGTTGGTTAACCTGAATCCCATTCTAATTTGAAGCCCTCATATTTAATTGCAGCTAGACCACTTTCTTCAGCAAGCATAAAGCCACGGCTGCTGAAAGTGTCTTCATGGGAACAGTTTGGGAAAGAGAAATCTTCATCCCAGGATTCCTCTAGCATGGGAAGCCTGAAAATCCCCAGCTCTCATGGTGTTCTTAGTCCACAATCTGCCTTAGAACACCCTCCGCCATACCACATTCACCTCTCCTAACCAAAATAGAACCTGCTTGCCTCTCATGACTCTCACGGTTAAGATAACTATGCCCTTAACATTTGGAAAGTGCAATCCATCGGTACAAAGAACATCATACTAGACAATGATGAATACACACGCTGGGAGTCTATGAGATAATGAAATACTTTATCTGTCCTAGCAAGATAGTTGGTCATCAGCGTCCACTGCAGAGGAACACCTGGCAGATCCTTCTCTTTCTGGTCTTCTTCCCTGTTCTCCATTCTCCTCCCTTCCACCATCCCCTAGTTCTTTTTATCCACTGATTCCAATGTCATTGCCCAACTGGTTTTACCCAATTTTCTTCTTTTTTCATCAGTCCTCTCCCTCCTATGCATCCTATAAAATTAACAAATCTAGAGGAAAAGCATTTCTCAGGCTAATGTTTACTGCACTTAAAGCATAAGCAGCTCTTTGTGTTTGCTAACAACGTCCTTTTTGTCTTTTCTTACTTAAGAGCCCTCTCCCCAGAAGTAGAGTGGTGAAAAACGACAGACGGTGATGGAGTAAGAGAATCTCACCCTGCAGCACTTACATTATGATCTTATAATATTTAGGTTTGTGTTTAATTATCTTCTTATGCCAATAATCTTATGCATCTTATGTTATTTCAGATAATAAACTTAGACAAAAGAAATAACCCACAATGTCTGTTTTTTTTCTTGTTAATTCTTCGTTATGTTATTCTTTAGAGTTCATAATAGAGTGCCCCATAATTATAAAATAGGAAACAATTAAAAGTATCTCCAAATAATTTTTATGACAGCTCTACAGATTTATCTGTACTTAAAAGGCTTTAATGCAGAAGAACAGAACTTTTGTTTTGCACACAGCTTTGAAGAAAATGAACATTTTACATAATTCACATATAGACAGTATAAACTTAGTGATAGAAATATAGAAATCTGGGGGTCAGTCAGACCTGGGTTTGAGTTTCAATTCTATCACTTACCAGGCTTTGCCATGGGCAAATTACATAAGTTCTATAAGCCTCTTACCTTTTAAAAAGGAAACAATACTTGATGAACATTAAATACCCAATAAGTGGCAGGTTTCATTAAATATGCACTGACCTTTTGGTTTTGGAAATTTTGCAAAACTTGGGTACAAGTCAATGCTGGGCTTGCCCGATTCACCTGGGCTTCAGCATTTTGATTTGCACCAAGCTGGCTAGAACCCTAACAACCTTCCTAATTGGATCCTTCCCTCAAACCTACTTCAAATTCAACAGAGATGAAGTCATAGTCCTCACTTCATGTATTACCTACCAATCCTCAAAACCTATCTGCCATGTGAGACTTCTTTAAGAATTGTTGTTGGCCTTAGATCAAGCATTTGGACTCGAAGTAGCCTCCTTTGGATGTCAACCCGATAAACAGATCAGTTCTATTGGTCCCAGTACTATGTCCTCCAGCTCACAGCGTGCTTTGTGACTATGCACATCTAAATGAGTGGCAAATGTTTAAAAACGTCAAAGTAATTTTAAAACTTATTGTCTGGAGGAAGAGAACTGATATAGATTAAAGTCCAACTAAGTACTAGTAACTGTGCTAGGGGCTAAGTTAACATCATTTATCTTTTTTAATTCACTTAACAATCCTATGAGTTAGGAATGTTTTGAACACAATCTAAAAGTATCAATACAAATACATTGGTATTACCAATATCAATTGTCAATCCTCAATGATAGTTTTTTCGTTTGTTTGTTTGTTTCTTTTGAGATGGAGTCTCACTCTCTCACCCAAGCTGAAATGCAGTGGCGCGATCTCGGCTCACTGCAACCTCTGCCTCCTGGGTTCAAGCGATTCTCCTGCCTCAGCCTCCTGAGTAGCTGGGACAGCAGGCACCGGCGACCACACCCGGCTAATTTTTGTATTTTTAGTAGAGGCAGGTAACCATGTTGGCCAGGCTGTTCTTGAACTCCTGATCTCTCTCAGGTGATCCACCCACTTCAGCCTCCCAAAGTGCTGGTATTACAGACGTGAGCCACCGTGCCCAGTCAATAATAGTTTTTATAATGATAGTTGTGTCATTATATGATATATGCAGGGCTATTCTGAATAGTATAGAATGGAAATAATTCAAATACCCAACATTCATTAAATGGTTGCTACCTCAAGACTATGGAAAAGTTTCTGTTCATTACGTTTGTAAGATGTGGATTCTATATTTAACTATGTAGGTAAAACTAATTTACAAAAAATTATGTAAAACAATATAGTTTATAAACATCCAAAATTATATGTACACAAATGAGACTTAGAAAGGAATCTAGTAGTAAAAAGCCCCCAAAACCTCCAAGTTAAAAAAAAAAAAACTAGGAAATATTATTTCCATAGGATTGTTCACTTATGTCTAATTAATTAAATAACAAGTTTATGACATGAATTGAAAGTATGATTGTGTATCACCTTGCTTAGAGACTAGTGAAAAGTTTTATATAAATCAATCGAGCGTGCAGAAGAAGTCTCAACATCTACTATTGAAGACTCAAACAGGTCCTGATGTTGGAGAACTGATGGGGCAACGTGATGAAATCCTACATGCATGAGACTGCAGGACCCTCCTGGTGGGGTAACTCAGATTCAGTGAGGCATCCCACTCTGAAAAATCCAATCTGGTAGCAATGCCTTAATAATCAGAGGAGAGATGTGATTCTGAGCACAGCCTGAGGTACGTCCCTCAGAGCTATCCTTGATCTCACATTCCACAGGGATTAGGAGTAGATGGCAGGAAAAGATAAGCCTTAAGTAGTCTTCCTAAACTTTCTAAGGCAGTGGAAACAAGTTAGCTATACAGCTAGGGTATTCCTTTCACGGACAGCAAAACAAAAAAGGGAAAAGAGGCATTCTCTCGGACTTTGCCAAAGATCTCTGGCTCTTTGAAAGTGTTGCTACATCAGTAGTGGTACCTATTGTGTCCAGAAAATAGCCAAAACTGAAGCAGATCCCAAAGGAAACATGAAGGTATTCACAGAAATAATTAAAAGGGCCAAGCAGATGCCACTTGCCAGGCTGCTTACCAGATTTGTTCCTGATAATTAGACACCCCATGGGAATTCCCAAAAATACTTAGGAGACAGCAGATTCAGGCCTTTGTAGAGACTTGAAGCTTTGCAGATGGGGCAAAGCCAGTGAAATCCAGGTTATCATTATTCTTGTGATCCCACTTTCAATCATAGGTTGGCCAAGCTTGGGAAATCCTGGGTCACAAGAGAAAATGTATAGACCCTCTCATTCTAATAAGAATTTGAAGCCTTTTGTGTGTAAATAGGAAATTTGTAAGTTGAATCATTTAAAATGTATTAGGGGAGTGTATTCTCTAAAAATAGCCCTAAATAAAATTCTCCTGTAAGGCAAATAATCATTTTAATAGCAAAAATAAATGCCTGCTACATAGCTCACAAATATGTTTAAAAACAGATATATTGATAACATTTTGATTCTTCTTAAAAATTCTTTAATTACCATATTTTACAATTTCAGTTGGGTACCATTAATAAGGAGCAGGCAATGGGAAAGACTAATGGATGTCTTCAAATAGTTATGGTAAAGTAACAGGCTATATAGAAGAGAGAATCGGCAACATTAGCATTGTTACCCAGGTTTGGGAGTTGCTGAGAGTTGGTTAGATGGTAGGAAGCAAAAATGGCCAGATTTATTTGTTGTCTGTTTCCCCTATCAGAATATAAGTTCCCTGAGTTCTGGGTCTTTGTTTTGTTCAAGGGTGTATTCCCAATACCTAGACAGTGCTTTTACATGATAGGCACTCAATAAATCTTTCCAGATGTTGGTGAGAATGCAGAGAAAATGGAACACTTATATATGGTTGGTGGTAATGTAAATTAGTACAACTTCTATGGACAACAGTATGGAGATTTTGCAAAGAACTAAAAATAGAACTACTACTCGATCTGGCAATCCCACTACCATGTGTCCACCCAAAGAAAAAGAAATTATTATATCAGAAAGATACCTGCATTCTTACATTCATTGCAGCACTTTTTACAATAGCAAAGACATCATCCTAAGTGTGCATGAATGTGTACTTGAATAAAGAAAATATGGTGTGTATATACCATAGAATACTATTCAGCCATAAAAAAGAATGAAATCTTGTCTCTTTTTTGTGAGACAGTATCTCTCTCTCACAAAGTGCAAGAGGTGCAGTGGTGCAGTGGTGTGATCAAAACTCACTGCAGCCCCAAACTCCTGGTTTCAAATGATCTTCCCACCTCAGCCTCCTAAGTAGCTAACTACAGGCATGTGCCATCATGCCTGGCTAATTTTCTAAAATTTTTATAGAGATGGGGTCTGGCTATGTTGCCCAGGCTGGTGTTGAACTCCTGACCTCAAGCAGTCCTCCCACCTTGGTCTCCTAATGTGCTTGGATTACAGGTATGACCACCTGGCTAGAAATCATGCATTTTACGCAACGTAGATGGAACTGGAGGCCATTATATTAAGTGAAATAACTCAGAAGCAGAAAGTAAATTACTGCATGTTCTCACTTATAAGTGGGAGCTAAATAATGCATAAACATGGACATATAGAGTGGAATAATAGACACTGGAGACTCAGAAAGGTGAGAAGGTAGAAGGGGGTGAGGGATGAGAAATTACCTAATGGGTACAATGTACAATATTTGGGTAATGATTGCACTCATAGCTTAACCTTCACCACTTCACAACATATCCATATAACAAAACTGCTCTAGTACTCCCTAAATATATAAAAATAATAATTTTAAAAACCTTCCTGAATGAATATAATAAAATCTGTTAGTTACATCTCAGCCAAGCTGAAAAATTTTATCATTAAAAAATTCATTATGGAGTCAACTAACATATATGTAAATGCAAGCACTGAAGACACATAAGACACACATATAAATACACATAGACACACATGTTTTATCAAACATTACAGAAAGAAAACTTTTTCTCCCACAAAACACTGCATTTTAAAAACTGTAACCCGTTATAGTGAATACTGGCTCATGTGACATATCCCAACAACATGATATGAGCTCCATAAGACCAGAAAACAGACACAATAAGAACATTTCCCTTTCTGCTGTTTCCTGGTAAATAACACTGACTACATTAATTGGAAACAGTCCATTGTTGTATATAATTAATTGCAGACAGTCTATTATTGTACATCTCTGAGACTAGAAAATAAATGTGTAGCAGGTTTATGAGGGTAGTATTGATAAATACATGAGTAAGGTAAATGTAGATATGTAATGCAGTAGAGATCAAAAGAATATACATGTAAACAATTTCAAAATACTTATTTTTAAAAAGCAATCCCTAAAATTTTTTTAAAGCTGTATATCAAATTGGTTATATAATAACACCTAGAAAGGATTTATTTGGAGTGAATTTAAAACACAGTACAAGACATTGCAAGGACAATAAACCAAAAAGACATGCTAAGTCTCATTCAGTCATTTTCTTGTTAGTATTAATATTGGTTTTGTTATTTGAAATTATTTTTCTTATAATGCAGGACAAACACATTATTGGGTTAATAATGTTAGGAATCAAAAATTTCAGTGTAAGAGAAGAGCCAATTAGAAGACATACTTGCAGCCACCAAGCATATGAAATTATGTTCAACATCACTAATAATTAGAGAAATGCAAATCAAAAACACAATGAGGTACCAGATAAAGAAAATGTGGTATATACCCACCATGGAATACTATGCAGCCATAAAAAAGAATGAGATAATGTTTTTTTGCAGCAGCATGGATAGAGCTGAAGGCCATTATCCTAAGCAAAATAATGCAGGAACAATAAATCAAATTTTACATGTTCTCACTTATAAGTTGGCACTAAGCAACAAGAATATATAGACACATAGAGGGGAACAACAGAGACTGGGGCTTTCTTGAGGGTGAAAGTTGGAAGGAGGGAGAGGATGAGAAAAAATATTGGGTACTATGCTTACTACCTGGGTAATGAAATAATCTGTACACCAAACCCCCCTGACAAGGGTTTACCTATATAGCAAACCTACACATGAACCGCTAAAATAAAAGTTAAAAAAAAAGAAGATCAAAGAACAATGTAAAATGCTGTAATGTTAAACAGAATTGGAAATATCATCGTAAACTCATGATTTTTAAGAATATATTTTTCCTAGATGTACAAGCTGAAATGGCTAGAATCATGGCCAACCCAGTAGAAAAGAGCACCCTGGTATCTAAATTCTGGGCTTTAATACCATTTGTTAGTACAATGAACCAGGACTCCTAAAGAAACATGTGATACCAAGTCTGGGGCAGGATAAGCACAAGGTGAGCCAGGGAGATCTTATGCCAAAAAGTTAGAATAATTTTGAAGATTAATGGAGTCCTTTTAAAAGGAAACTCAGGCCAGCTTGAGCTGGTTCCTACTGGTCTTAGTTGTGATGATTTGGGCTTTGCAATGGAAGAATCAGGCCATCATCATGCTAATCTAGTGGTCAATATTGACATCACTAATATGGGACAAACAGATATTATGGGTTTCCTAATGTAATGCAATATGAAGTATGTACCATCTATGATATATTCCAGCCAAAAAATTCCAGCATGATCTAACTTTTAGATTTATCTTCCAGTTTCCCAGAAATATAAGAGATAGATGAACAGCCTAAATAAGAGCTTCTCAAACTATAGTGAAGCCAATACTTTTATAGATTAAAAGCAAATTACCTTTTAAAAAACACATTTTTAAAAGACAAACAATATTTCTGGTTTATTTTTTAATCTATATATAGTCAAATAAAACTGTCTTTTCTTTTTAAAGCTTCTGATTTTCCTTTTAAGGAGTTTTTTTCTAGGCCCTCAGTTATACATGTAGTCTCTCTAATTTTCTTCTGTTTCTTTTATTTAAAAATTCATTTATTGGTGAAACCCCATCTCTACTAAAAATACAAAAAATTAGCTGGGCCTGGTGGCGGGTGCCTGTAGTACCAGCTACTCGGGAGGCTGAGGCAGGAGAACGGCGTGAACCCGGGAGGGGGAGCTTGCAGTGAGCCGAGATCGTGCCACTGCACTCCAGCCTGGGCTACAGAGCAAGACTCCGTCTCAAAAAAAAAAAAAAAAATCATTTATTATTTCAACATTTCCTTCCATTAACGCTTTATTTTTAATAGGCTGTTACTTTCATCCATCTGAATATCCAATTGTTTTAGTACCACAGATTAAATAAACTGTTGTTTTCTCATTGATACGAAATACCACTTTTGTCATATATGTTTATATATAAACACATACACACATATATGTTGGGAACTATTTCTGGGATTTCTATGCTGTCTCACGGATCTATTTGTCTCCTTCTGTGTCATCAAAATACTGATTTGACTACCGTGGCTTAATAGTATGTTTTACTTTCTGTTAAGGCAAGATTCTCACTCTTTCATTCTTTGTAGTAGTGTTTTTTTCCTTATGCTAATCTCACTTTTTCTGCTAATTTCTCAGATTTTCTACAAATTCAGTATCTTCAAGGGGTTAAAAAAGATATTTTTATCTCTTCTTTTTCCATGTTAATGCCAATTATTTTATTCTCCTATTTTATTGTGTTTGCTAGAACTTCTAAAACAGTTCTGAATAATTATTACAGCAGGATCACCTATGTTGTTCCTGTTTTCAATTAAAATGGCTTCAATATTATACTGTTTACTGAAGCCAACACCAAACATTATTCTAAATAATCTTTATCATATTTAGTTTCTTTCTATGCCGATTTTGGTTTCGTTTGTTTCTGCTGGGATTGATTATCGAATTTTATCAACTTCCATTTCATAATCTATGAATATGATCCCTTTTGCCCCTCAATTTGTTGACATAGCAAAGTATGTATTGGCTTTCCTGATATTTAAACTGTCTTTACATTTTTGGAAAAAAGAATTTGTATTTGATTACAGTGTATTCCTTTGATATCTTGCTAGATTTCATTTATAATTTTTGCCACTATATTCACAAGTGAGATTGGTCTATGGCTTTTTTTTGTACTTAACAGATTGGTATTAAATTTTTGTGAATATGAATTGAAAAGGTTTGCATCTTTCAGTGGTGCCTGAAATAATAACATCGGAATATTTCAAATTTCTTTTTCTTTCTTAAAAACGAGGCATAATTTACATATTTTTTAAAAAAGCTAGTTAGAACTCAGCTGTAGAAATATTTGGTCCTGATATCTTTTTAGAAGCTAGTATCACCAAGCTTCAAATTTTCACATGTGGCAATTTGTACATTAAAATTTTCTTATTTGGGGACCGGTTTTGGTGATTTATGTCTTACTAAGAAATACTCATGCAAAAATTTCAAATATGTTGCCACAGAACTGCATTTAATTTTTAGTCTTCTGGATCTATATTACTTCTAATCTTGTATATTTTTTCCTTTTTCTTTAATCTATGCTCAGGAAGAATTTAAGGTTAAGTACAAAGTTTCCTTACTTTTAGTTTTTCTTCTTTAATAATGAAAGTACTCTAAATATGCCTTTCACTATATCCCATTTATTTTTGAAAGAAGAGTTCTTTTCAATGCTTCCTTTGATTTCTTTTTGCTCCAAGGACTATCTTAATTACATTTTATAACTTCCCAGTAATTAAGGTTTAATATTATATTATTATTTCTTTCTACTTGATTGACTTTTAGATAAGAGAATATGGTCTATAAAATCTCCACTTTTTCTGATTTCAAGGTTTTCTTTGTAGCCAACTACATACCAATTTTTTCACAGATGTTCTAAATCATACAAAGGAGACATATTACTCTAGTCAAATAATGCAAGAATACGATACATTGAATTTATTGATTGTATTATTCAATTCTTTTATAGCCCACTAATTTTTGCCTGTTAAATATATTACTGAAAAAGAAATGTTAAAGTCTTCCACAAACTGTATTTTCATCAAGTTTTCCTTGCATTCTTCATTTTCTTCATTGTATTTGTATTATATCAAGGGCTAGCAACAATGTAGAGCTCAGGAATGCTCACGCACTGGTAGCGAGAATGTAAACTGGCATGCTTACTTTAAAAAACAATTAGTATCATCAAGTACAACTGAAGATACCCATAGCTGTGATCACTGCTTCCAAACCTAGAAATATCCCCACCAGCACCAGGAGACCTAGATGTGAGAATGTTCACTGCTACAATTGAAATATTAAGAAATTGTAAGCAACCCAAATATTCATCAACTGTAGAATTAATAAATAAAGCATAATATATCCATAATAGCTACTGTGCAGCAATAAAAATGAATGAATTATAACTACATGCAACATAATGAATAAATTTCAGGGATGTAATAATTTTGAATGAGAAAAAGCAAGGTACAGAAAAAAGGCACAAGATTTTATTTATATGAAGCTCAAAAACATTTAAAACTAAACAATATGTTAGAAGTACACACATATGTTGTAAAACTACAAAGAAAACCTTGAAAAACCATTTCTTTCATTAGTAACTTGCTCACATTTTGAGATGAATGTTTGATACCTGCATTCTGCAACACTTGAAAAAGTTAACTATATATAATATTAAATATTCCCCTGATTAAAAAATAGGTCTTATTTTAGCCTTAGAAAATTTTTTGTTATAAATATATTTTAAATTGACATCTTTCTCTTTTTTGGATCTTAACAATCTGTAGTCATCACTGTCTAGCTGAGTATCTCCTGATAGAATCTTCCATGTTGGAAATAGGCAAACTATAATTGAAGCATTTCAAGAAAAGCAAAGTCCAGACCAGGTGGCTCATACCTGTAAATTCCAGAACTTTGGGAGGCCAAGGCAGGAGGATTGCTTGAGCCCAGGATTCTGAGACCAGCCTGGGTAACACAGCGAGACCCCATCTCTTCAAAACATAAAAAAGTAGCCTGGTGTATAGCGTCACACACCTGTAGTCCTAGCTACTCTGGAGGCTGAGGTGGGAGGAACACTAGAGCCCAGGAGGTCAAGGCTGCAGTGACCCATGCTCACACCACTACACTCCAGCCTGGGAAAGAGAGCAAGAACTTGTCTCAAAAAAAAGGCAAATAAATAAGTATTGCATACATTTTAAGTATATATATGTAAGTATATATAAGCTCCATATATTGTTATGATCTTTAGTTAGAAGTCTTAGATTTATCTACTTAGATGGTAACCTCTGCAGAGCATGACTTAAAGTACAGATTTTGTATTTTAATCCCTTCAGCTATGGTCATAGAGTATATTACTTAATTACCTAGCTACTTAAGCAAATTTCCTTGGTCAAACCAACAATGTTGAAACATAAGGAAAAAGAAAACTGGTCATTTTATGTAAATCTACATAACTATAAAAAAGAAAAGTATCATGTTCACTCAACAGTGCTAAAAATAAAAATGCCAAAGGATGCATCCCACCCTTTCTTTTAAACCCAACACTGCCAGCAAGTTGATGATGATACCTCTTCAGGAGGGAGCCCAGACATGACATAATTCACTATGTGTGAATTTATTTAAATTTTCCATGAAACTAAATTTATTTTCAGCCAATATGAACCAATTATCTTAGAGATTTCTCAATTACTTTGTACAAAAATAATTCTTACATGTGAAGGATTGAAGAATATGCCACTTCAAAATATGCCACTTTGACATAAGAATTATTTTGAACTGAAGTCAATTAAAAAGAAACAGACACAAGAACAGCTCTCTGCCCTCCCCTTTCTACCAGGGAGGGCAGGATAATTCTTATTTGTCCAAGACAACTCTAGATTTAGTCCAGAGATGGCACCAGAGGAAGCTACATAACACACCAATCCAACAAAATAATAATATAGTAAAATCACTAATTATTGAAAGCTACTAATCTAAGTATTTAATATATGGAATAGGCATCATTTAAAAAAATTTAAGTGATGTGCTTCCAGATGTTAAAAAATATACAGTACATACAGTATGAAGTGTTTATACCACATCTACTGTATACATGCATGTGACAAAGGCTACTATATTTCAATATGAATTTCTGTATCTCATAGTGCTATTATAAATACTATTTTGTAGGTAAGAGTTTATGGTTATGAATAATAATAAAAGCAAGGCACATATTATCAACTCCTGAATAATGTCCTGCAGCTTTACCATGTCAAGTCAATATTTGTATTTCTAGAGCAGTAGTTCTCAAACTTTTTAGTTTTAAAAACACGTTTGGCCAGGTTCAGTGGCTCACGCCTGTAATCCCAGCACTTTGGGAGGCTGAGGCAGGCAGATTACTTGAGGTCGGGAGTTTGAGACCAGCCTGGCCAACATGGTGAACCCCTATCTCTACTACAAATACAAAAGTTAGCTGGGCATGGTGGCACGCACCTGCATTCCCAGCTACTTGGGAGGTTGAGGCAGTAGAATCGCTTGGACCCAGGAGGTGGAGGTTGCAGTGAGCTGAGATCACGCCACTGCACTCCAGCCTGGGCGATAGAGTGAGACCCTGACTCAAAAACAAACAAACAAACACATTTACACTCTTACATATTGTTGAGAACTCCCTAATAGCTTCTGTTTATGTGAGTTATATCTATTTATAATTATCTTATTAGAAACAAACACTGAGAAATGTATGAAATATTTGTTAAATCATATGATATGCAGCTTCTTAGATAGCCCAATGATCCCTGCCTCCTGGTCTTCATGCCCTGGTGTAATCCACTTCCCTTGAGTGTGGCCTGGACTTATTAATTCCCTTGAATACAGCAGAAATGATGGAATGTTACTTCAGATATTAGGTTACAAAAAGTCTTTGGCTTCTGTCTTGCTCGCTCTTTCTCTCTCTGAATCCCCATCACTCTCTAAGGAAAACCAGCTACCATGTTGAGAGCTGTCCTATGGAAAGATCCATGTGGCAAGGAACCAATGTCTCTGGCCAACAGCAATGAAGACCTGGGTCCTGTCAATAGCCATATAGAGCTTAAAAACAGATCCTCACCCAGTGAAGCCTTAAGATGACTGTCACCCCACTGACACTTAATTATAGCTTTGTGAGAGACCCTGAGCCAGAGATACCCAACTAAGCTGCACCTGGACTCCTGACCCACAGAAACAATAAGATAATAAATATCAACTGTTTTAAGCTGCTAAATCTTGTGGTAATTTTTACATAGTAAAATAAAACTAATACAATTCATTTAAAACTAACAAAATAATAACATTTTCTATGAAAAATAACTATTTTCTAAAATAAAAAATGTAGTTAGCTGAGTGGTACTGTTTGCATTTTTGCAAATCTCTTCAATGTCTAGTACCATAGAAAACATTTGTTTTCTATATCTGCTTCTGAATTTAAGCTGTTGAAGTACATTGTTTTGGGTGAAATACATAAAGAAAATCCTGCTTCACACTGATATGTAATTGTAAAAGAAAGGAGTATTGTAATAGTTTTTCCAGATAACAGTGGGCATTACTCTTTGATCCTACAGCAGCACTCAACAAATGATGCCTCGGCACGGTGGCTCATGCCTCTAATCCCAGCACTTTGGGAGCTCGAGGCAAGAGGACTGCTTGGGGTCAGGAGTTCGAGACCACCCTGAGCAACATAGCAAGATCCAGTCTTTACAACAAATTAAAAGAATTAATCTGGTGTGCAGGTGGCTGAGATGGGAGCAGCACTGAGTCTAGGAGTCCGAAGTTGCAGTGAACTAAGAGCTAGGATTGCACCACTGCACTCCAAGCCAGGGGACAGAGCAAGACCCTGTCTCTGAATGAAACAAAACAAAACAAAACAAAACAAAACAAAATGGTAATTTCTTAAAGATTAGGTGCAACCTAAATACCATATCAATGAACTTTTTATGCTCTGTTACATTAAAATTTATAAATCTATCCTCCACTTTGTCTCATTTACTAATGCATAATTTTATAACATCATGCATTGATTATCTGAATAATATTGGTTCTCTCAATATCTTTGCATAGCAAATTACTCCAACTCAGCAACTTAAAACAATAAACTTTTGTTATCTCACAGTTTCTTTGGGTAAGGAATTTAAGAGTGGCTTAGCTAGGTGGTTCTGGCTTGAAATCATTCAAGAGGTTGCAGTCAAAGTGTTGGCTGGGCTATGGTCTTCTTAGGACTCAACTGAGAGATGGTCCAATTCCAAGCTGACTCGTGTGCCTTTTGGCTGCTTCAGAAGATCTACTCCCAAGTTCACTCCCATGGTTGCTGGGAACCCTCAGTTCCTTACCATGTGGCCTCTCCATAGACTGCTTCAGTATGTCCTCAGCTGGCTTCCCTCTCTCAGGGCCACCTCACAACCTGGTGGATTGTCCCATGGTGAGCAGTTCAAAAGAAACAGGGGTGGCAAGGAGAGACACACAGAGAGAGAGAGACAGAGAGAGAACAAGATAGTCCGCTTAAGATGGGAGCCACAGTCATTTTATAACTAATCTCAGTACGATAGCTCATCACTAGAGACAATCAACTCCACAATCAAGGGGAGGGAAGGTAGCCTCCGCCTCTTGTAGGGCGCTGTATTGAAGAATGTGTAGCCACAGCTACAAAACCACCACAAATTGTCAAGCTCATCATTGTGGATGCAAGTTTTCCCGAGTTCTAATTTTTGCTTTAAAGCTCACATTTATCATTGGCAATAAACACTGTCAATTGTTTTCCTTGAAATGACAGACTCGCTTCTTTTACATTCGAGAAAATACCTGCCAAATACCCAGCTCCCTATAACCATAGTTGGGTGTTTTTGTCAGTCATTCTTTCAAGTGAAAATGACATTCCATGAAATGACATTCCATGAAAATGACATTCCATGAAAAAAAAAAGCAGCTCACAGCTCAATTACACAAGTACATTTCCTTGAGGCAATCATGTGTTTCAGTAAGCAGGAGAAGTGCCTATGCCTACTACTTCATATTTAATTACATGGAATGTTAAAAATGATGTGTACCCTGGGGTCAATATTTAATATATGTACTCAAGCTTCTTAAGTAAAACTGATTTCTTCTTTTTTCTTTTGGTACATAATAGAGTGCTTGGGACTTTCATTTGGGAAAATCACTGTGGGAAGGAATAAATAAGGCATTGCTTCATGGAAAAAGGTGTGCACTGCGATCAGATGGGAATTACATTGAGATTGGCAGAGAGAAGGAAACGTGGGAGAGGAAAATAAGCAGACAGTGGGGCTGGAATGAAATGAGCACGTTATGGTCTAGAGTAAAGAGAGGGAAGGCTAAGTTCACAGCAAGCTGTGTGGACTTGATGCAAGCATCTGTGAAGGGAGCCAGTCTGAAATTCTCACAGCAGGCTCCATCTGAAGGGACAGTGTCAGGCAGACTCCTAGACGCCCAGGGACTAGATTGTTATCTGGCCAGAAATGCAGTAGAAGGTTCCCGGAAGGCTTCCAAGAGACAAATAACCTCAGGTTATTTGCCACTCCTAAGGGCACCAATGTCAGTCATAACCATGCAGTTAAGTAAGAGCTTTTCCTATCTTACCTTTTCTCCTTCCCTCTTGCAGCTTTGAAGAGGCCAAAAGCAGAAACGGATGAGGGAGAAGGAGAGCTGAGGAGAGGAAAAGCAGCTGACCAAAGTTCCCTCACTCTTCCACTGTAGACTTCCAAGCCTGGAGCAAAACTCAGCGGGGAATGGGAAGAAGTTTTAAATGAAATGAGATTAACGTTTGGTTTATTACATCGAACTGGACTCAATTACAAAAATAAAAAGACTACTACTTATTACCTGAGAGCAACAACAAAATTATCTTTATTTATTTATTTATTACAGCAAACTCAACTCAATTACTAAAAAAAAGACTATTCATTTACTACCTGAATGCAACAACATAACTATAAAATCTCCCTGAGATTTGAAAGGGGTGGGAGTGGAGGACTATGAGCTGGAACAAATGGAAGGCGCAGGCTTGAAGGTCAGTGGGAGCTTTCAGCATGCACCCTGCTCAGTTCAACTCATTTAATAAAGTGCTTTCAATGCTGCGATTCATTGAGCTTCTATTTTTGCCAGGTTGAGGTTCTGCTGGGTATATTTTAATGAAGGAACAAAATGTATTTATATTTAGGAGAATGGTGTTTCATGATGATTGTAACCAGGCTAAGCTGAGTTCATATCCTGGCTCTGCTACTTAAACAATGTGGCACATTTGTAAATCTCTTGGGCCCTCGGTTTTCTCATCTATAAAATGGGGATAAATTATGCCTACTTTACAGGGCTATCATAAAGAGTAAATGAGATAATATATGTACAGTAAGTATCACAGTGCCTGGTATACAATGAGCACTCCATAGGCAGCATCAAGAATTATGATCATGCTCTTAGTGTGGTGACCTGGCCAATGGGAAACATTTACCAGGAACTAGTGCACAAAATAGACTGAAGAGGAATCAAGACTAAGAACAGGGAGAAAAATGAGAAACATTTAGCAACATCAACAAAAAATGCTAACACAGTAGCCATAGAAATGAAATAGAAGGGACAAATATAAAGGATATTTGAGAGGAAAATGGACATAAGAGATAACTGCTTAGACATATATGGTAAATAAAAGTGAAGGAAGAGTCCAAGGCAGCTTACATTTTAAAGGCTTGGTTGGATTGGAAAATAGTAGAAATGGGAGAAATACGGAAATTGCCAGAGTGAGCAAATTTGGTGGGTGAGCATAGTGGGAAGAAATACTGGTTTTGTTTTGCTATATTTTGAATTTAGAAGACTCTGAGAGTTTCAAGTACAAATATCTTATAGTTATTTGAAAAGTTATTCATTCATTCATTCTTTCATTCATCTAATATTTCTTGAAAGCCTACTTTGTGTCAGACACCATGCAAAGATCTAGCAAGAGCAATCTAGTAAAGAGTTGGAGTTTGAATGGGACATCTGGGCCAGACAGAAAGATCTGGGGACTTCAACATAGAGCTAGCCCCCGAAACCATGGATATTAATCAGTTTTCTATGAAGAGTGTCAAGAAGAAAAAACTTATGAAAATATTAACAGGGAGTCATGAGGAATGATCAAAGGGGTGAAAGCTAAAGCAGTGTCTCATGTTGTAATTATTTTTATATTAAATTCTAGCCACCTATAGTTTATAATATTTAATCATGTCAATAAAGCAATTTCATAGTAGCTATCTATATTTTTAAATTTTTATTTTACATAGTAGTGGGTGCCCATTTGCCCTTCATGCAGTTTCCCCCAATAACTACATTAAAAAATTTTTTTTTTGTTTGTTTACATGGAGTCTCACTCCATCACCCAGACTGGAGTGCAGTGATGCAATCTCAGCTCATTGCAACCTCCACCTCCCAGGTTCAAGCGATTCTCCTGCCTCAGCCTCCAGAGTAGCTGGGATTACAGGCACGCGCCACCATGGCTGGCTAATTTTTATATTTTTCATAGAGACGGGGTTTCACCACGTCGGTCAGGCTGGTCTCGATCTCCTGACCTCGTGATGTGCCCGCCTCAGCCTCCCAAAGTTCTGGGATTACAGACTTGAGCCACTGCGCCTGGCCAAAAAATTTTTTTTAGAGATGGGATTTTGCCATGTTGGCCAGGCTGGTCTCAAACTCCTGGCCTCAGTGATCTGCCCACCTCGGCCTCCCAAAGTGCTGGGATTACAGGCATGAGGCACTGTGCCCGGCCCCAATAACTACATCTTATATAACTATAGTACAATATCAAAACCAGGAACTTGACATTGCTATAAACCACTGACTTGATTCAGATTTCACCAGTTTTACATGTACTAGTGTGTGGTATGAGTGTAGTTCTAAGCCATGTTATCACATATACGGATTCATATAATTTTCATCTTTATTTCTTAAAATATTTTCCTTTTTATCACTTCAGTTACTTAGATGAGGTGAAGAATCCACACCACAAGAATTTGAAAAAACAAATTTTGTAGTTTACTGATACTCCCTAATGTTCAAACATTATAGCAAAGGCCACAAAGATTTTTAAAATAGTTAATTAACAAGTAACACATATGTATTTTACACTATTTTACAGTATTTTATCTGTAAAATGTGAGTTATGATTTCTGAAGTCCCTTATAACTCTGAAATTCTACAATTCTAGAATTCTAATTCCTAGGTCACTTAACCTCTTGATATAAAGCAGAAAATTGTGGCAACTGCAATAATTCTTTGGAGGCAGGGTCAGTCTCTTACCTTATCAGGACAGTGCCCAGTGGGACACAATTAATCACTGTCTTATTGTAGTAAAAACACTGCTAGCTTGGGAGATTTAACCAGGTTCCCACAGGAACCTGCTTCTCCAAGAGGGCTTGGTAAACCTTTGGTAAGGAGAGAATAAACTAATCAATAGTTTCTCTAACAAAAAATCTACCATTTTTTGTAATAAAAATATTTTTATCATATTGTTTTAATAATATTTTAACTAAAACATCTATACTGGTAGCATACAGTATATTAGTATTGAGCTTCATTCCCACTCACTTAAATCCAAATCTGTAGTATTCTGATCTTGGCTAGACAAAGAGAAAGCATCCTCAGTTTAGGAAGAAAATTATATTAAGCTAGTTGTCAAGAAAATCATTTATATACTAGATCCCCCCAACAGGTCTATAATTTATTTCATGAAAATAGTGAAAGCTTTTGTGCTTAGACAAAATGTTAGAAGATCCCTATAAGTAAGATCAGTGTCAGAACAAATATTTGCGTGTTGAGAAAACACCACTTTGTGAAAGTTGCCATGAGATGTAGACTTTGTACAACAGTTACATTTGAGAGCTTGACAGACTTCATATGTTTTACAGATTGATGGCAATACACAGCAATCATAAAGCTAGATTTCTAATTCAGTAATGTTCTAGAAAAAAACAGTAACAACAATAGTGGATTACATAATTTGATGATATTCTTTTACTGAACAAAAGTTAATGGAGTATATTTAAATCCTTAAAGGATTGTTCAGTAGCCTTTTCCATTTTAAACTGTACTAGTACTTCCATTTCATGATACCAAAATTCTCTCAAGGGGAAATTTAAGAGCACATAGTACTTGCTTTCAGTCAACAGAGTCAGTAGGGGAAGAAAACAAAAAGCCTTCTTACTAAGAGGAGTAAAACATGACACCATAAAGCCCAGGTGTTAAAAAAAAATTATGGCAAAACCAAAACACACACACACACACACACACACACACACACACACACACACACACACAATTTTTCATGTTATCTTCAAATTTTTGGTAGAGAACCACAGCAAATCCTGGGGCTCAAAAAGTAGTTTGTCCTCATATTTAAAAATACGTATCTAATTTGGAAATATCCATCAAGGGATAGAATTCACATAGAGACCATTTGCAGAGCACTTCCAGACACAACTCTGGGAGAGAGGCCTGAGTGTCCCCAGTTTACAGAAGCTCAGAGGCATCAAGTGACTTTACTCTACCACTCAGCTGCCCAGGGGCAGAAATAAAATAAGAACCAATTTGTCTAACTCAAAAATTTGCTGCTCTTAGATATATTCTACATTACCATCTACGAGTCATTCCTGTATCTTTATTTAAATAGTCAGAGGCCAGGCACGGTGGCTCACACCTGTAATCCCAGCACTTTCAGAGGCCAACGCAGGACCACCACTAGAGACCAGAAGTTCCAGACAAGCCTGGGCAACATAGCAAGACCCCATCCCTACCAAAAAAAAAAAGTTTTATAAATCAACTGGGCATGGTGGCACACACCTATAGTCCTAGTTACTTTGGAAGTTTAGGAAGGAGGTTTGCTTGAGCCCATGAGTTTGAAGCTGCAGTGAGCAATGATTGCACCACTACATTGCAGCCTGGGTGATAGAGCAAGACTCTGCTTCAAAAAAACAAAAATAAAAAAGAAATAGAGCAAAAACTCTACTGAGAAACATGCAGTACTTCACTCCTATAATTTGCATTGACTTCATTTATTTCTTTAAAATTTCCTATTAAGTACCATTTGCATTAAATCTGAAGTATTTTTCATTTGACTAAGTCTAACTATATGTTTGAGTATTATCTTCTGTTCTTTTGGTAAAGGAAAGTTTAAGTATAAGCAGGGGAAAACAGTATTTGGAACATATTTAGCAAAGGGCTGAAATCCTCACTTCATATGGAATTCATAAATGAGTACAAAAACATTTGAAATTAGGGAAAATGGCGAAGAACTTATACAGATGATCACAAAGTATTTGTCTGTTTCTTTAACAGATACTTTCTGAATGTCTACCATGCTGTGCTATGTATTAGGGATAGAATGAAAAAGTATTTATTGACTCCATGCTACATTGTTTAAAAAATGGTTTATTTAGGGCCAGGCACAGTGGTTTATGCCTGTAATCCCAGCACTTTTGGAGGCTGAGACAGGTGGATCCCTTGAGGTCATGAGTTCGAGACCAGCCTGGCCAAAATGGTGAAACCTTGTCTCCACTAAAAATACAGAAATTAGCTGGGCCTGGTGCCACATGCCAGTAGTCGCAGCTACTTGGGAGGCTGAGGCAGGAGAATTGCTTTAACCTGGGAGGTGGAGGCTGCAGTGGGCCGAGATTGCACCACTGCACTCCAGCCTGGGCAACCAGAGTGAGAGCCCATCTCAAAAAAAAGTAAAAAAAAAAAAAAATTCATTTTTAAAAAATATCTGGAAGGATATATAGCATATATTCATAAAAATATCTGGAAATGTGCATATCAAGTGATTATCAATGGGTGGTTGGATTTATTTATTTGAAACAAAATAGTAAACATGTATTTCTTTTGTAATAAAAGTTTCATAAAAATTAAAAACCTATAGGCATTAAATCACTCAATTATTTCACATATTGTTCAGAGTTTTTGGTAATAAAAATATATTTCTTTTTTCTTATACTTGGAAGATAGACTCCAATAGAAATGGACTTTTTCATTTTATACCACTATCATCCCCTTCCTGTATTCTACATTCAAGACCCAACAGACACACAAACACTGACAAACGTGCATGCAGATACACAAATAGAAGACTGTCTCCCTCACAGTGCATATACACACATACACACACACACACACACACACACACACACACACACACACACGCAGAGTCTCACTTTGATGTAAGTGAAAAGAGTCTGGCAGAGATCTGATGGTTTTGACCTTGGAAATAGTTTTCATTATTCTCTACATTTCTCTAGATTTTTCTTTCATTTACAACCCCTGAATGCAATATTTTTCATGTTTGTGTATTATAAAATGTATAAATTCTTTCATTGGAAAAATAGCTCTCTGTCTGACCCCTCTGTTTGTTTTTGTGCCTAAATAACCTATTCTATTAGCTCTGGGTATTAGTCAGTCTAAGGACACGTGGCAGACACATGACTGTAGCAGCTGCTAGTCTAAGGAGATGGCAAATCTTTCTGTGGAATCAAAACAGATTAACATGAAATAGTTGATAGGAGGTAGTAATTTTTTCCACTTAACTTTTATAATTATTTTATTTAGACTCATGTATAGAATGTTACATGTCAATCTATAAAAATAGTTTTAAATAAAATATAGGTCTCCTTTAAATGTTTAATAAAATCAAGTATCAATTAAAGAGTTAAAACCAGCCCCATAATATGTTCCTTATAAATATATTGCCTTAAAAATAAATAAAAATAAATAAATATATTGCCTTAGTCCATTTGTGCTGCTATAACATAGTACCTGAGACTGGGTAATTTACAAAGAACAGAAATTTATTTCTCACCGTTTTAGAGGCTGGGAAGTCCAAGATTGAGGCACTGACATTTTTTGAGGATCAGTCTCCTTTTCCAAGATGGTGCCTTATTGCTGCATCCTCTGGAAGGGAAGAATGCTGCATCCTCATATAGTGGATGAGACAGAGGGTCAAGAGAGTGTACCCTTCAAACTTGAGCCCTTTTATAGGGGTATTAATCCCATACATGAGGATAGAGTACTTTTTTTTTTTTTTTTTTTGAGACAGAGTCTCCCTGTCACCCAGGCTGGAGTGCAATGGCAAGATCTCAGCTCACTGCAGCCTCAACCTCCCAGGCTCAAGTGATCCTCCCACCTTTGCTTCCCGAGTAGCTGGAACTACAGGTGCACACCACCGCACCTGGCTATTTTATTTATTTATTTATTTTTATTTTTTGTATTTTTTGTAGAGATAAAGTTTTGCTATGTTGCCCAAGCTGGTCTCAAACTCCTAAGTTCAATGATTTGCCCACCTCAGCCTCCTAAAGTGCTGCGATTACAGGCGTGAGCCACCATGCCTAGCCAGGTTGGAGTACTTATGACTTAATCACCTGCCAAAGGCCACATCCCTTAATATGGTTGCGTTGGGGATAAAGTTTCAACATGAATTTTGGAGGGGACAGCATAATTTAATCCATAGCATATATAATTAAGTATTTCATTCATGAAATTCAATAATTCCATGTTACTAGCATGTCAACGACCATTTAAAAATATATTAATGGTTTAATCACAACAAAAGGTTTTCTGATTTTCAACTTTTTCAGTTTTATGTACAGAACTAAGTGATTAAAATTTTTCTTTAAAAATTCAGTAAAGGTCAGCTGGTAATAATGTGTATGAAGTACACTCCTCTAATATAACTTTATAAAAAGAAAATGAATTGAGTATTTGTGGGGAGCTTGCTTTAAACCCAACTCTATAATGATTATAAACTAGATTAAATTTTACTGTAATCTAATAGTTACCCAGTTTTTTACTTCAATATGAAAAGCCTTTTCATTTTCAATGATTATTTTACAGCTAATAACTGTCAAGAAACACACAAACATTAACTGACATCTCAACAAAAGAGTTGGTCAAAATCTATCTCAACAGAATTATATCTCTAGTGTTTTTCCATGGGTTTTTATTACTCAGAAACCTTCCCAGATTTTCTTTTTTGATATTCCAAAAGGATTTAGCTATCTCCTTACTTTTCTGTTTCTGTAAGGAAAGTAAGGGATGCTGGGAGGAGAAAGGGAGAAAAGACAAAATGTTACCTATAATGTTTTGGGGTTCAACAATTCCTAAAACATATCCATGGACCTCCTCCCACTCCCAGCAAAAACAAAAACCCATGTCCCAGACCTTTTTTTAGACTGGTTTGTAACAGATCCTTTAATGGCCCACTTGAGTCCATCAAGCTATGAAGTCTTCCTGAATAAGGAGAGGATTCACTTACTTCCTAGAGGCACTGCCCAGTTGATATGGTTTGGATTTTGTCCCCAGCCAAATCTCATGTCGAATTTTAATTCCCAGTGTTGGAGGAGGGGCCCGGTGGGAGGTGATTGGATCATGGCGGCGGATTTCCCCCTTGCTGATCTTGTGATAGTGAGTGAGTTCTCAGGAGATCTGGTTGGTTAAAAGTGTGTAGCACCTCCCCCTTCCCTCCCTTCCTCCTGCTCCAGCCACAAATGGGTGGAGACGTGCCTGCTTCCTTTTCACCTTCTGCCATGATTGGAAATTTCCTGAGGCCTCCCCAGAAGCAGAATCCTGTACAGCCTGCAGAATTGTGAGCCAATTAAATCTCTTTTCTTTATAAATTACCTAGTCGCAGGTATGTCTTTATAGTGTGTGAGACGAGACTAACACACCAGTAAATAATCTAAGGTAGATCTCCTTTACATCAGACAGGTAAATTAAGTTGTTTCTCTCCCTTCTCCTTCCTTTCATCATTTAAGTAAATTCTTAAATTCTAATTTTTTTCTTCAGTAACTAGAAAAGACGACAATTTCTCCCCTTCTGTCTTATCTAAACAGAAATTCTGAATACATTATCTAATCCTTCAACAATATTTATTGTTTTATATGCACAAATGCCACATTTGCATATATATATAATTTTGTATGCAAAGTATACCTTTATTAATATTTGTTTAATATTTTGATTTTAATGTTAAAGAGACAATAAGATCCCTGCTATCAGAAACAAGTCTTCTCAAGTTACTTGTATAACATAACAGGGCAATGTAGAGTTTGATTTTGTCCTTTTGACCCTATTGTTTTTGGCCCTGAGGGTATTTTGATAGAAAAGCATTTTTTAGTAAAAATATGTAAATCAGAAACTCACATTAGTGAATCTTAGAATTCTTAAGTCAGCTAAATTATCATTCAAGAATAAAAGTGAAATGAAAGCTTATTTTCAGACAGAAATCAGAAGAATTTACCATGAATAGGCCCTAGCTGTGAAAGAACTACTAAAGGAGGAATTTTAGGAACAAGGAAATCTTGGAGGAAGAATGAATGTGAGAAAGAATGATAAGAAAAGAGAGTGATTAACACATGGATTAGTTCAAACAGACATGGACCTTTAGAACAAGAATAATTGTTGTACCCGAGCGAGTTAGAAAAACGCCATACTTTGAGACGAATTAAGAGTCCTTTATTAGCCGGCGACCGAGAGACGGCTAACGCTCAAAATTCTCTCGGCCCCGAGGAAGGGGCTTGATTAACTTTTATACCTTGGTTTAGGAAGGGGGGGGGGCGGCTAGTTAAAACAATTTTACAGAAGTAAAGTAGTCAAAAAGTTAAAAGGATAAATGGTTACAGGAAAGTAAACAGTTCCAGGTGCAGGGGCTTTAAGACTATTACAAGGTGATAGACCCGGGGCTTTGGGCGTTATCAATCAGATGAATTCCTGGGAGCTGCAGATATAGCTTGCCACAGTATCTTATCAGTTAATTGCATTCTTGGATGTGCTGGGAGTCAGCTTGCACAAGTTAAGTCCTTGAGGAGGGGGCTGCCAGTGAAAGAGCCAAGATGGAGTCTGTCTGGCTCTCTTAGCTAAGGGAGAGTCAATTCAGGTGGAAAAAAGGCTAGGTGATTAAAGGAAAAGGGAGAG
This sequence comes from Gorilla gorilla gorilla, assembly GCF_029281585.2. Taxonomy (NCBI): domain Eukaryota; kingdom Metazoa; phylum Chordata; class Mammalia; order Primates; family Hominidae; genus Gorilla; species Gorilla gorilla. The sequence goes on from NC_073228.2 coordinate 99,857,685, forward strand.
TCTAAAAACAGAGTTAGTAAAAACCAGGTTGGGCATTACATTCCCCACTTGTGTTTTTGGGGAATCAAATTGTTGATTCCTCAGTTATAACAAGGGGGGTTATATTGAGTCTTAAGATACATAAGTTTGACAGAAGCTATGCATTGTTTTAGAAAATTAAGAAACAAATTTAATATACAAGGCCCAAAAATTAAACTTAATAGTATGATGAAGAGAGGTCCAGCTAACTCAGTGATTAAAGTAGTTAGCCAGGGGTTCCAGTTGAACATGTTTTGATACCAGGGGATGTTATTTTCTCGTTCCTGTTGGTGCCTATCTAGATTTTCTCGAACTTTTGGAGTGTATCTTTTATGACTAAGAATGGTGGAGGAATAGTTAAATCAACTTTGTCAGGGGGTTTCTGGAACATAGGGTCACCTAGAGCAGTCAAAGGCCGGATTGGCTTGGGTGGGCTCCATGAGACCAGGATTTTTTTTTGGATGGTGAACATAGTGCCAACATTAAATCCTGGGATATAAAATCTTAATTCCCATGACATGCCATAATATTATTGAGTTGAATTAGGGTCATGGACAGTTATAGTAAGAGGATTACAATTTTTTCTAGTACATAATTTAGGACGAGAAGCACGAGTTATGGAATGAAGATCTGGTTAATCCCCCAAAGTAGGTGGCTAAAGTTACACATGTCCAATCAGGGCAGAAAAACTGATAAGTATCTCAACAGCTAGTGTCAGGGTGATTCCCAGGACAGAGGTAAAAGTCAACATTTTGGAGTTCTTTTTCTGTACCTTTGGAGCTTCCACATCCAGTTTGGCTCCCAGAGTGTCCAAATCCTGCTGCAAGGTCAACACTTTCTGCTCCTATGACCGGTAAGTTGTGTTGTTCTTCATGGGTGCGAGCTGGCTCTGGGAACAGTGCACATAAATCGACTGCAAAAGTGACTTCCTTGGAAGTACCGGCCCTCCAAGTAGTGTTGGCAAATACATGTCCTGTTGTGAAAGAGGTGAGGAGGAAGGAGTAAGAAGGCACAGAGGACATAATAGGTGAAAACAAACAAGAGAAGTAAATAAAAAGAATTAATCTAACAGTTTCACCCGACTTAGGCGCAGTTTTAAGGGGCCTGATCCAGCCTTGGGGGACCCATGTTTCTAGCTGGGCTCTGTTGGCCTTTTTGATGTGGGAGTGATGAATCCAAGCAGGAATTCAATCCACCTTCAGAGCCGTTGGCATCGTGAGGATGACGGTGTGAGGTCCCTTCCAAGCAGGAGTGAGTCCTTCTCTCTGGAACTTTTTAATAAACACTAGGTCTCCTGGCTGGAATGAATGGCAGGGCCCCATCTGTTCAGGAATTGGATTGGGATGGGCTCCTCGAACAAGTGGCAGAATAATATCTTGTACCTCTTGGAGAGACTGTTGGTACTGCAATAAATTAGCTTGTGATATTTCTGCCAAATGGGCTTCTCTTAGCTTAGGCAAGATAGGTGGCGCCTGCCCATACATAATTTCAAAAGGCGATAACCCAGCCTGATAAGGGGTGCACCTTACTCTAAGTAGGGCTAAAGGAAGGAGACTCACCCAATTTTCACCGGTTTTTAAAATTAATTTTGTCAGAGTGTTTTTTAGGATGCAGTTCATGCATTCTACCTGCCCAGAGCTCTGGGGTCAATAGGCACAATGGAACTTCCACTGAATGTTTAACGTCTTACTGACCGACTGAGCTATGGACGAGGTGAAGGCAGGTCCATTATCAGACCCTATGGCAGCAGGCAGCCCGTATCGAGGGATGATTTCATTAAGTAAGAACTTAACTACCGTATTGGCAGTTTCGTTTTTGGTAGCAAATGCTTCAGTCCATCCGGAGAAGGTGTCTACTAGTACTAGAAGGTATTTGTACCCAGCCCGGTGTGGTTTTACTTCTGTAAAGTCAATTTCCCACTTTTCTTCTGGCAAGTGTTTTCGGAAACAGTGGCCTGGGCTGGGTTTAGGACCTTGCTTGGCATTTACCTGGGCGCAGGTTGTGCACTGGAGAGCTGCTTGATCTGTTAGGCTTTGAAGATGGGGGATTCTTCTTTGTTTTTGATAGCCTTTCCTGCTGAGGTGAGTAGCCTGCGCTCCTGGTAGATGGCTCCATGTACATGCACAGTAGCAAAGGTGTACCTGCTGTCAGTGTAAACGTTAATACGTTTATCCTTACCCCATCGGAGAGCCTGAGTGAGGGCCATCAATTCAGCTTTTTGCGCTGAGGTGTTTGCTGGTAAAGCCTGAGCCCACAGCACATCTGTCTCCATGGTAACAGCTGCACCAGCCTTTCATACTCCCTGCTCGAGAAAGCTGCTACTGTATGTGAACACAGTGGCATCCGCCTTCTCTAGGGGCATATCTTGAAGATTGGGTGGGCCAGTTTCGGTAGTTTCTAACAGTTCCTGACAGTCATGGATAGTAGCTGGATTCAAACACCATGTGGGAGAGAGAAAGTCAAACGAGGCTGATCTAACAGTAAACTGATACTGCAGGATGCGAGCATTTGACATCCATTCGCCAGAAGCACTTTGAAGTAAAGTCTCTATGGCATGAGGAGTTGTAAGGGTTAAATTTTGGCCCAGAGTTAACTTATCAGCCTCTTGGACTAGGCTTGCTGTAGCTGTTACTGCTCGCAGACAACTTGGCCATCCAGAGGCCACAGGATCCAGTCTCTTAGATAAATAGGCCACTGGGCGTCTCCAGGGTCCTAAAGTCTGTGTAAGCACCCCTTTAGCAACTCCCTGGCTTTCACGGACAAACAGGTGAAACGGCTTTGAGATATTAGGGAGGGCTAAAGCAGAGGCTTCAGTTAATGCCTTTTTCAGGTTTCGAAAAGCCTGTTCTTCTGTGTCTGTCCAAATTAACGGGCCATTTCATTCTGTACCTCTTGGATAGCCGCCACTAAGATTTTTGTTTGTCCTTTGAATGCTTTATCAGCGGCCTTTTCAGCTGCCTGTGTTGCTTGTTTTTGTTTTTCAAACTCTCGGTTGTCAAAAACCTTTTGGGCTATTTCTAAAAGCTGACTGATATTCATTCCAGCAAATCTCTCCAGTTTTTGGAGTTTTCTTTTAATATCTGGGGCTGCCTGAGCCACAAATGCCAAATTAAGAGCACGGCTATTTTCGGGGGCCGCCGGGTCAAAAGGGGTGTAAATCCGATAAGCCTCCTGGAGGTGCTCTAAAAACGCTCCTGGTGACTCATCGGGCCCCTGGACGACTTCAGTCGCCTTAGACAAGTTTATGGGTTTCCGAGCGGCTCCCTTAATACCCGTGAGGAGATACCAGTGAAAATCGTCCAAAGTTCTCGTTCCACTTGAGGAATTTGGGTCCCAGTTAGGCCGGGTAGAGGAAAAGACCTCCTCAAGGAGGTCTCTAGCTTCCTCCTCCGGTCTATTGGCTGATGCAAGGAAGTGCTTTCTGGCCTCTCCCCAGATATGCTCCCTCTCCTCAGAGGTAAAGAGAGTTAAAAGGAGCGGTTGGCAGTCATCCCAGCGGGGCCCATGGGTCTGGAGTATGGACTCCATCAGTGAGGTCAAAGCCTGGGGCTTTTCAGAGAAGGCAGGATTTTGGGTTTTCTAATTATACAAGTCAGAAGTAGAAAAAGGGACATAAACCAAGAAGGGGGCTGAGCGCTCATCACCCGGAGGGACTTGTGCCTCTCTCAGTGGTAGTAGAGGGGCTGCTTCCTCCCGCCGCGGCCGCAGTCGAGAGGCAATGGGTGGCGAGCCCACAGGGGACGTCGTCAAGGAGACATGGGACGACCCTAAGGGAGCAAGTTGGTTGTAAGGCGGTGGGACTGGGTGAGGGAGACTCTCCTCTTCTTCAGAGGGAGGCAGTACAGGGGGAGCCGAACCGGCTGAGGGTTGAGGCGAAAACGCGGCCTGGCTCAGGAGGACTTTGGAGGTGGAATTGTGAATGGCGCATGAACGGAGCCATGGAGGAGGATTCCTGACCAAACTTAACCATTGATTTATATAGGGAAACTGATTAGGGTAGCCGGGAGCTTGGGTAACAACCCGCCACACGGCTTGAACAATTGTAGGATTCAATGACCCTTCAGAGGGCCACCCAACTCCAAACTTGGGCCATTCTACTTTACAGAGTGTCCGGAGCTTGCCTTTCTTAAGGCGGACTCCATAATCCTCTGAGAAACCAAGAGAAAAATTTTTCCGCATGCACTGGAGGGGGCTCCAACCCTTGCAAGGCCGGGACTCCATAAATGACTAAGTTTTACAGTTAAAAAAAAGAATGCTAAAGTACTGGACAACAATTACATGTAAGTTGGGCGTGGGGACATTCACATAAAATTTATATATTAACTAATAAATAATTGAGATTCAAATGATGGCAAGCTGTTTCATCCAATAACATGCATGTCAGATTACATTTTCCAAAGATGCTGCAACAATATTTCCTATCCCACAATGTGGCCTTGACACTCCTCTCATTAAGAAATGGGGTCTATGTCCTCGCCCCTTTAACCTGAGCCATCTTGTCTCTGAGTTGTAACTGGTAGAATGCAGCTGAAGTGACACTGTGTGAATTCTAAGACTAGGTTGTAAAAAGTGATGCAACTTCCTCCTTGTTCACTGGCACACTCACTTCTGTACCCCTGAGCCACCATGTAAGATGTCCAACTACCCTGAGGCCTCTATGCTATGAGGAATGCAAGGGCAGGGTATGTGTAGGGCATCTGGTTATCAGCCCCAGCTGAAGTCCTAGCCAACCGCAAGCATCAACTGTCAGACAAGAAAGTGAAGGTGCCTCAGGATGATTCCAGCCTGGAGTCACTGGGCCACTTGAAGATGTTGAATCACCACAAGTCATTTGAGTTTTCCCACCTGAGGCCCCAGACATCATGGAGCAGATACAAGCCACTCCTATTGTGTTCTGTCTAACCTCTGACCCACAGAATTTGTCAGTAAAATGAAATGGCTGTTTTAAGCCCCTAAACTTTAGGATAATTTTATTTGTTATCTTAATAGTAACTAGAACAAACAGGGAATGCCTTTTCCATGTTCAGTTTTTTTAATTACTTTTCTTATCAATGTTTAAAGTTTTCTTCATATAGATCTCATGCATTTCCTGTTAGTTGCATTCCAAGAGATTTTATCCTTTTTGTTATTACTGTAAGTGAAATATATTCTCCTATTAAGTTTGCAAGTGGGTGTTGTTTACATATATAGATTATGCATGCATACATTTGTTCCCAGACAATTTACTTAATTTTTCAATTTCTTTTAGTTGGTTTTCCTGTTGATTCTCCCACTCCCAGCAAAAACAAAAACCCATGTCCCAGACCTTTTTTTAGACTGGTTTGTAACAGATCCTTTTATGGCCCACTTGATTCCATCAAGCTATGAAGTCTTCCTGAATAAGGAGTGGATTCACTTACTTCCTAGAGGAACTGCCCAGTTGATATGGTTTGGATTTGTGTCCCCACCCAAATCTCATGTCGAATTTTAATTCCCAGTGTTGGAGGAGGGGCCCGGTGGGAGGTGATTGGATCATGGCGGCGGATTTCCCCCTTGCTGATCTTGTGATAGTGAGTGAGTTCTCAGGAGATCTGGTTGGTTAAAAGTGTGTAGCACCTCCCCCTTCCCTCCCTTCCTCCTGCTCCAGCCACAAATGGGTGGAGACGTGCCTGCTTCCTTTTCACCTTCTGCCATGATTGGAAATTTCCTGAGGCCTCCCCAGAAGCAGAATCCTGTACAGCCTGCAGAATTGTGAGCCAATTAAATCTCTTTTCTTTATAAATTACCTAGTCGCAGGTATGTCTTTATAGTGTGTGAGAAGAGACTAACACACCAGTAGATAATCTAAGGTAGATCTCCTTTATATCAGACAGGTAAATTAAGTTGTTTCTCTCCCTTCTCATTCCTTTCATCATTTAAGTAAATTCTTAAATTCCAATGTTTTTTTTTCTTCGGTAACTAGAAAAGAGGACAATTTCTCCTCTTCTCAATCTTATCTTCTAAACAGAAACTCTGAATACATTATCCAAACCTTCAACAATATTTATTGTTTTATATGCACACAAATACACATGTGCATATATATATAATTTTGTATGCAAAGTATACCTTTATTAATATTTGTTTAATATTTTGACTTTAAAGTCTCTTGGGACTTCCGGGCATACAATCATATCATCTGAAAATGATGATTTTATCCCTTTTCCCTAATTTTTTATATCTCTATTTTATTTTTCTTTTATATTTGCCTTGGGTAATATAAATTCTATACATGCTGAGTTTGCATAAATATATTATTTTTAGACAAAGTTAGCTAATTTTTATTATTAAGCTTGCTGGGGAAGGATCAACTGGGGATGACTAGGAAATTGGATATACAGGCTCGAGGCTCAAGAGAGTAATATGGGATCTGATAATTTGAAATCTGAGAGTCATCAATGTAGGAGCAATCACTGAAGCCATGAGAGCAGATGAAAGGGCTCCAGGAGGAACAATGTATAGCAAGAAGAGAGAAAAGAGTCTAGGACAGAACCCGAAGAAACATCAACATGTAGGAGACTGACTGAACAAGTAATCCTGCACCAGAGAAGTTGAAAAAACAAGAGTGTTTTGCAATAGAAGGAAAAAAAGATGGCATTTCAAAAAGGGGGAAAGGTCTGCAAGCTCTTGAGAAAGCTAAGGAGTGTCCTTCAGATTGGGCAATTTGAAGGCTGTTGGTGACCTTGAAACAGCAGTGTGACCGGAGTGGTGGAGGAAGAAAATTCGTTTGTAGTGAGTTGAGAAATGAATGGCATTTAAGAAAGAGAGAATCATTTTTAACAAACTTTGAGGAAGTTTGTCTTAATTATTAGAATTAATAATGGGACTTAGCAGAGTTATGAGGGCAAATCAATTTCAAAAAAAAAAAAAATCACTGTATTTTTATACACCAATAAGAAAGAGGTAGATGATGAAATAGGAAACCCTTCATATTCCCTTTATAATAACATCTAAAAATATCCAGTATGTAGGAATAAAACATTATTGAAGAACATTAAAGAAGACTTAAATAAGTGAAGAGATACATACTATGTTTATAAATTTGAAAACTGAATCCCATATTAATTCATTAATTAATTCATTAATTCACTTAATGCAATCCCAATTAAAATCTTAACTTCTTTTCTTTGTGTAACTTGACAGTCTGATTATAAAATTTATGTAAGATTGTGGCTGGGTGTGGTGGCTAATACCTGTAATCCCAGCACTTTGGGAGGCCAAGGCGGGCAGTTCACGAGGTCAGGAGATCAAGACCACCCTGACCAACATGGTGAAACCCCATCTCTACTGAAAATACAAAAATTAGCTGGGCATGGTGGTGCATGCCTGTAGTCCCAGCTACTCGGGAGGCTGAGGCAGGAGAATGGCATGAACCCGGGAGGCAGAGGTGACAGTGAGCTGAGATCATGCCACTGCACTCCAGCCTGGGGACAGAGAGAGATTCCATCTCAAAAAAAAAAAAAAAAAATTATGTAAGATTGCAAAGGGCCAAGACAAGACATATTTTTCAAAGGTGAAATAATTAAGGCAGCATAGTATTGACAGGATAACCAAGTAGACGAATAGAAAAGCACAGACACTTAACACATGAAGTAGATGACACTGCAGAGCAACAGGGAAAGGAAACTCTTTTCAAAAAATGAAATTCAAACAATAGAACATCCATATGGAGAAAAAGAAAATTGTTTTCCTGTTTTGTGTTATGTATAAAAATTACTTGCAGGTAGATTAAATACCTACATGTGAGAGGCAAAATATAACACTACTAAAAATAATATAGAAAAAATTTTATGATCTCAGGGTAGGGAATAATTTCTTTAACAAGACAGAAAAAGTCCTACTTATAAAGGAAAATATTGATAAATTTCATTTCATTAAACTAAAGAACTTCAGTTCAGCAAAACAAAGAAATTAAAAGATAAACTACAGAATTAGAAGCCATATGTAACAGATATAGCTAACAAAAACTAAAATCTAGAATACAGAAAGAATTTGTTCAGATCAAGAACAAAAACCACTCAATGTAAAATACAGACAAAAGATTTCAACAGATACCACATAAAAAGACAAATCCAAATGGCTAATAAAGCCAATGTTATTGTTGTCAAGGAAATGCAAATGAAAATCACTATGACTCACTGTCCACCAGAACTGGCAAAAATACAAAAGTGTGAAAACAACAGGATGGTTACTTTGGTGAGGATGGAGAGTAGAGAGGATAGAGAGTAACAGAATTGCTGTGTACTATGGGTGCAGTGTAAATTGAAGCTACCACTTTGGAAAATTGTCTGGCATTCTCTCATAAAATTAAATATATGTATATTTTATGATGTGGTAATTCCAATCCTACATATATGCCGTAGAGAAAATTGTGTATATAGATGCATATATCAAAATGTTCCTAGATGTATTGTTTATGATAGCTTAAATCAGGAAACAACACACATATTCATCAACATTAGAATGGATACATAAATCATGGTATATTCATGTATTAGAATTCTACACAGCAACAAAGATGAATGAACTGTTACATACAACAATATGGATGAAGCTTCTGTAAATAACACGGAACAAAGGAAGCACAACACAGGAAAATACACACCATGACTCCATTTATATCAAATTAAAAAGCAGGCAATTATATTGCTTAGTATTGCATGCTTGGAAAGTGTATTGGCATACTTAAGCTGAACAATTAAGGACTGTTTAATAAAAGGCATGGGCAGAGTTTAGGAAAAACTACAAGGAATGGTGCACGCCCTCGGGCTCATAACAACCAGAACCATAACCATTCCTAGGCCTGAAGAGTTGCATGGAAAGGTAAGTCTCGTACGAAATGTGGCCTTTTGGGCTGAGCAGTGGCTCATGCCTGTAATCCCAAATAACAAACAACAACAAACAAATAACAGTTGCAATGCCAAAATACTTGAATAAGGGGTCCAGATATTAGCTACTTTAAGCCATTTTAGTTAGGGAGAAGATTTGTAAAAAATGCAAAGCTCTCAGGACCCTAAATTAGGAGTGTGTTTGTGTGTGTGTTTGTGTGTGTGTGTGTGTTAAAAACAAAAGACAGAATTCTCTATTTCTAAAAAGGCCTATTAAATTTTTAATTGGGCCAGGTGTAGTGGCTCATGCCTGTAATCTCAACACTTTGGGAGGCCGAGGCGGGTGGATCACTTGAGGTCAGGAGTTCAAGACCAGCCTGCCCAACATGGCGAAACACTGTCTCTACTAAAAAAAAAAAAAAAAATTAGCTGGGTGTGGTGGTGATGTACACCAGTAGTCCAAACTACTTGGGAGACTGAGGCAGGAGAATCAGTTGAACCTAGGAGGCAGAGGTTGCAGAGAGCTGAGATCACACCACTGCACTCCAGCCTGGGCAACAGAGCGAGCCTCCATCTCAAAGAAATAGAAATGTGGCCTTTGGTTGGTGTGATGGTTAATTTTATGTGTCAGCTTGGCTGGTGATATGGTTTGGCTATGTCCCCACCCAAATCTCACCTTGAATTGTAGCTCCCATAATCCCCATGTGTCACAGGAGGGACCTGGTGGAAGGTAATTGACTCATGGGGGCAGGATTTTCCTGAGCTGTTTTCGTGATAGTGAATGAGTCTCATGAGATCTGATGGTTTTATAAAGTGGGCAATTCCCCTGCATACGTTCTTTTGTCTGCTGCCATGTAAGACATGCCTTTGCTCCTCCTTCACCTTGTGCCATGATTGTGAAGCCTCCTCAGCCATGTGAAACTGTGAGTCCATTAAACCTCTTTTTCTTTATAAATTACACAGTCTTAGGTATGTCTTTATTAGCAGCTTAAGAAGAGACTAATACAATAAATTGGTACCAGTAGAGTAGGGTGCTGCTGTAAAGATACATGAAAATCTGGAAGCGACTTTGGAACTGGGTAACAGGCAGAGGTTGAAACAGTTTGGAGGGCTCAGAAGAAGACAGGAAGATGTGGGGAAGTTTGGAACTTCCTAGAAACTTGTTGAATGGCTTTGAACAAAATGCTGATAATGATATGGACAATAAAGTCCAGGCTGAGGTGGTGTCAGATGGAGATGAGGAACTTGTTGGGAACTGGAGTAAATGTCACTCTTGCTATGCAAAGAGACTGCCGGCATTTTGCTTCTGTCCTAGAGATCTGTGGAACTTTGAACTTGAGAGAGATGATTTAGGGTATCTAGCAAAAGAAATTTCTAAGGAGCAAAGTGTTCAAGAGGAAGCAGAGCATAAAAGTCTGAAAAATTTGCAGTCTGACAATGCGACAGAAAAGAAAAACCCATTTTCTGGGGAGAAATTCAAGCCAGCTGCAGAAATTTGCATAAGTAAGGAGGAGCCAAATGTTAATCTGGTGACTAACAAAGACAGTGGGCAAAATGTCTCCAAGGCATGTCAGAGACCTTGCAGCAGCCTCTCCCCATCACAGGCGCAAGGACCAGAAGCGAAAAATGGTTTCCTGGGCCAGGCCCAGGGCCCCCCTGCTGTGTGCAGCCTACGGACTTGGTGCCCTGCATCCCAGCTGCTCCAGCCATGGCTAAAATGGGCCAAGGTACAGCTCAGGCTGTGGCTTAGAGTGTGTGAGCCCCAACCCTTGGCAGCTTCCATGTGGTGTTGAGCCTGCAGGTGCACAGAAGACAAGAATTGAGGTTTGGGAACCTCTGCCTAGATTTCAGAGGATGTATGGAAACACCTAGATGTCCAGGCAAAAGTTTGCTGCAGGGGCAGAGCACTCATGGAGAACCTCTGCTAGGGCAATGCAGAGGGAAATATGGGGTGGGAGCCCCCACACAGAGACCCCACTGGGGCATTGCCTAGTGGAGGTGTGAGAAGAGGGCTGCCATCCTCCAAACCCCAGAATGGTAGATCCACCGACAGCTTGCTCCGTGCACCTAGAAAAGCCACAGACGCTCAATGCCAGCCCATGAAAGCAGCCAGGAGTGGGGGTTACACCCTGCAAAGCCACATGGACAGAGCTGCCCAATGCCATGGGAGCCCACCTCTTGCATCAGTGTGACCTGCATGTGAGACATGGAGTCAAAAGAGATGATTTTAGAGTTTTAAGATTTGACTGCACCACTGGATTTAGGACTTGCATGGGGCCTGTAGCCCCTTCATTTTGGCCAGTTTCTCCCATTTGAAATAGTATATTTACCCAATGTCTGTACCCCCATTGTATCTAGAAAGTAACTAACTTGCTTTTGATTTTACAGGCTCCTAGGTGGAAGGTACTTGCCTTATCTCAGATGAGACTTTGGACTGGTGGACTTTTGAGTTAATGCTAAAATGAGTTAAGGCTTTGGGGAACTGTTGGGAAGGCATGATTTGCATTGAAATGTGGGGACATGAGATTTGGGAGGTGCCAGGGGTGGAATGATATGATTTGGCTGTGTCCCCAATAAAATTTCATCTTGAATTGCAGCTCCCATAATCCCCACGTGTCATGAGAGGGACCCAGTGGGAGGTAACTGAATCATGGGGGTGAGTTTTTCCCATGCTGTTCTCATGATAGTGAATAAGTCTCATGAGATCTGATGGTTTTATAAAGGGCAATTCTCCTGCAAACGTTCTCTTACCTGCCACCATGTAAGACATGCCTTTGCCCCTTCTTCACCTTCTGCCATGATTGTGAGTCCATTAAACCTCTTTCCTTTATAAATTATGCAGTCTCAGGTATGTCTTTATTAGCAGCATGAGAACAGACTAATACAGCTGGGTCATGGGGTCCATATATTCGGTTGCTTCTGTGAAGGTAATTTTGAATGAGATTAACATTTAAATTGCTGGACTTTGAATAAAGCAGATTACCCTCCGTAATGTGGATGGGACTCATCAAATCAGCCGAAGGCCTTAATAGAATAAAGATTGTCCTCCCTCAACCAAGAAGGATTTCAGCCAGCAGACTGCCTTTGAACTCAAACTGCAACTTTTCCCTAGGTCTCCAGCCTGCCAGCCTACCCTGTAGACTGTGGATTTATTTGAGTCTCCACAATTGCATGAGCCAATTCCTTAAAATAAATCTCTCTCTCTGTCTCTCTCTCAATATATAGATATGTGTGTGTATATGTGTGCATATGTGTGTGGGTACACACACACGTATCTATTTACATTATATACATGTATGTATATGTTTGTATATACACACACACTACACACACATATATATACACACATCGTGTTGGTTCTATTACTCCAGATAACTCAGCTAATACAGTTGGTGACAAAGGAGACTCTGAAGGGGAGGAGCCAGGGGAAGAAAATATCCTGTCTCATTCTGCTGCCTCTGATCTCTGCATTGACCAAACCTAACTAGAAGCCAGAGGCCAAAGGAATCTGTCGATATACAAGCTAGCTTCCCAGTGGATGGAGCAGGATGGAGAAGAGGAAGAACGGGCCTGGAGGGACAAACAAAGGGTTAAAAGAAAAGGTGAGGAATCATTATAATAAAATTCAGGATGGTGGTTGTCTCTAGAAGGGTGAGAAGATTGATTTAGAAGGGACATATAGGATGGGGTTATTTCCTTGATCTAAATGACATTTAAGCGGGTATTTGGTTTATAGTTATTCATTAAACTATACATTTATGTTTTATGCCTTTTGTATATTTTGTAATTTAAAAGTTTAAAGAAGAAAACAATGCTGAGCAACTAAGAACTTATAAAATATTTGAATGCTAAGTGGTAAATAATTTTCCAGGTGAGCAATTTTGTAGCATTTAAAACCAGTTTGCTTTAAACACTAGAAAGTATGTTATGGACCATTATACAAGTCTTAACAAGTGAAAAAGTTAAATAACCCTGAACTAAAAGATACTTTCCCTCTTTTTTTTTCTTTTAAAAAAAGTTGCTTCTAGCCGTATGGGGAAGAAAGAATAATAGCTAGAGACTTGCATATGTTTAAATGCTAACAGCAAGAGCAGTAGAGAGATAAGAGTTGAAGACAGGGGAGAAGAAAGGGGAAGTAGATGCAGTACAGTCCCTGCAAGTTAAAAGGTCTACACAAGGCACTATCAGAGGGATCAGCCTGAAATCAGATAAGGCATTCTTATTGAATTTTGACTGGAGGAAAAAGTAAAGAACGGATGTGGCTACATGCAAATTTGTTAGCTAATTGTGGGAAGCTGAGGGAAGTTCCCCAGCTGATGCCTCCGTTTTCTCTGACAGAAAACATGAGACTGAGGGAAGAGATATCCAAGTTAGAGACAGGGGTAAGTGAGAAGACTTGAACCACTTAGGAGAGCCAGGCAATACCAAATGCTCAATTGAAGTTGGAGGCCATGAATTTATAGTGCCATCAATATGCACTATTTTGAGATTTTCTACAGCAATATTTTACAACCCAGATATGGGAATTGAAAAATCACACACTAAGGTTGATCCAGGGTTGGGGTTTTAGACTGAAAAGCAATAGAATGGGACTATGAGAACAGAGACAAGAGATGCAGCATGAAATATCAGTCGGATAGGGAAGAAAACGAAGACAGAAGAGGTCTAGCAGAGAGGGAGAAAGCAGGAGGATCAAGAGTTAGGAGGTCCCAGGAGAGCACAAGCAGGGAACAACCGGATGATGGAAACAGGGTAGAAGGCTGCTTGTCCAAGTTGTTGGATAATTGAATGTGTTGTTTTAGATGTGGAGCTGTTGTAGGCAGTGATATTATCTAGGGTCTGCCCATGGTAAGGAGGTATAAAGTGGAGGGGAGGTGAAGGTGATCATGGAAAAAGAGGCTGAGATGTTGAGGATTTCATGAAGACATTGAGATCATAGAGGACATGGACATATCTGGGGTCGAGAGAAAGACAGAGGCTAGATACTGAGCATTTAATGAACAATGTGTGTGTTGAGGTTCCGGAATGAGGTTAGGTGGTTGACTGGGAGGTTGCTAAATGACAGCAACCGGAGAGAGACAGACGGGAGTATAGTAAATGTCTTCCTTGAATCTCAGAAGAACAGAAGTGCTTCAGGAGGATGAAAGAGTAATTAACTGGCTCTCCCTCTCTACCCAGATTGGAATTCCAGAAGGTGAACTAGAAAGATTCCGCAGGAAGCAAAGCATGGGTAAACCTAGATGGGTAAACCTAGATGGCCAAGATAAGTTACAGCTGGGCCTGTAATAAGGATATCAGGGAATGGGGCAAGTTAGGTTAAACTGGCTCTAAAATTTTCAAGAATTCATTTTAGTAATACCCTGATACTGGGTAGTGAGCAGTATTGGTCTAGCTCTGGAGATTCCAAGTTTTTACATCACTACTTGATATGAGAATCTAATAGTAAAAAACATATATACATTACATGCAATTATTTGCATACCTGTTCAGAGAGTTATAAGATTTCTTTGAACCATATTCAGAGACTGGCTTTGTGACTGTGGCTCTTGGATGATCCTTGTAGTTAATGCCATCATGCAGATAGGTCACCAATCTTTCCTAAATGGCTGAACCTGCCAATCAGAAGAGAAAATTTTAGAAAATTGGTCAAGGCATAAATTGGCTTAATGCAGTTTGCTCTGGAAATGATATCTCTCTGTGATAACTCGGTGTTGGTATAGTTCTAATAAAAGTGTTTATAGACACAAAACATCCTTGGGATCAAAATGACCTGTACTCCAGGTGCTTAAAAAATGTCTGTTGAACTGAAAAGATAATAATGGGCTTCCCATGTAGACTTTCCTATAAGGGAAGACAGTGTTTGCTACCTATTATAAGTTTCTACCCCTTTAATAGTCGAGAGTCTCATTACAAATGAGCAAATTAGTATTCTAGTTTACACATTGGCCTCTTGTGCATTGGATTGAGACAAACCTAGTCCCCTGAGTGTGATCAACCCTGGGCACCTTGACAAAATAAAGTTTCTGGACTTGCAAAACTGAAGAATGAGCCTTGGATAATGTGACTTAACAGGCAATGTCATCCTGAGGCCAGCCTGAGCAGCCCAGCTGGCCTCTCCCCATGACATTTCTAGCTCAGTTGTTTAGAATAGTGACTCTATTTAGATCAATTTCACTTCCTGCAATAAAAATATTTGAGATTATGATGGGGATCATTAGCAAAACGTTGTTGTAATCATAGTTAATGCAAAAGGACTGAGGAATTTATATTAGATCATACTGAGTTAATAAAATGCACTGGTTGAAAATGTCTCCTAATTCTAGAGTCTAGCATGGAGAGTTACTAATAGTGTACAATTTGTGCCTGTTTGTGGGTGGTGGCCTAGTAACAGACTGTTCCATTTCAAGGCTAAAGCTAGTGAGTACTAAAATGCTTGTGCTGAAACAAAATGAAGCAAAGTAAACTCTGCTTTTTTTTTTTGTCTGTTTTGTTTGTATTACATTATACGTCACTGCTTCTTATGTTATACCAGGGCTTCACATTTCTGAGTGTCTCATTCTTTTTATTCATAGATAGACTCATAGACTTTTCCCATGATTCTGAAGAGTTAGACATAATAATCAGTAAAAACAGATTTTTGCCAATATGACAAGCATTCTAGTAACGACTGATTATTCTTTTGTTTCTGTTCACCTACAAAAAGAACTGTGCACTAACTTGTTCAACAAAATGTCATTTGTTGCCATATTTTACCGAAGAAAAGGATTTTCTGGCTCTTTAGAATTTAATGGGTTCTTCTTATGATTTGTCAGTTTCTATGGTGGTAAACCAAAGTATATAAAAGAAAAGTCACAGTCTAAACATGACACATCCCTTAATTTTACCCGGTGGTAATTAATCCTTATTTCTATATTAAATCAATAAGGATACACCATGACTTAAAGGCAAAAAACCTTGGCAAGATTTTGAAGAAATCTGGGCTTGCACTGCATTATTTACATTGCAGCCTGAATGAGATTTTAGGGATGGGAATAGTGGAGGCTTTGTTCAGGTATCTCTAACTTAGTGAAGAAGTTTGAAAAGCTCTGCTTGCCACTGAAATTAATCCAGAAGGATCTTTGCTTGGCTGTCCGTACTTATCACATCACTGAGAAAGGTCTAAGTGTCTTTTAATGTAGATGGAGAGTGTCCTTGTCCTACCCAGGTCCTAGAACTGGAGGGAGCTGGTAACACAAGAACATGCTGAAGATGAACATTGAAAACACTCCTTCATTAGCAGAAACAGAATGGGCCTTGTCGGAGTCGTGACAGTTACTGACTGGGCAGGGGGTTTGGATCTGGCTAAATATAGCCAGGGGAAAGAAACTAGTAGTATAGCTGGAAAGATGGTAATGATTACACAAATGCATATGTTTTAATTTGAAGGTAAAAGAGGAGACAATATCAATCAGAGATATTACTGAGGTCCCAGCTTAATATTTTAAATATTTAAGGAGCTCTAAAGAGGAATATCTGATTCTACTGAGAGCATTAAAAAAAAAAAAAAAAAAGGAACATGAAGATCAGAATAAGTAAGAATGTGTCCAAGGGAATCTCAGGAGAGAGTAATGAGCAGGAAAAAAACAGAAAGTAAAAAAATGTCTGTAAGATAAGCCAAAATTGTTAAATGTTTCAGCTAGGTGATCTATTAGAATGCTAAAAGGACTATTCATGAGGGGTAGAACTGCCAACCTAATATATAATGGCATTAGCAGGGCTTTTCTCAAAAAAGGAAAAATCTCTAAGAAAATTTTAATTACTATTAACTGTAAAATCATTTTTAACTGCAGACAGGATTATAGAGTGAGAAGTGAAAAGTTATAAACAAGTTGAGAAAAATGAGGACCAAATGTATTGTGTGAGGGCAGACGAGGTCAGGGGAAATGATCTGTGATAGCTTCTGAATAAAAAAGGAGAACATTTCTAAGCATATTTGTAAAACGTGCCAGCTGGGATAGTACCCAATGGATGGCCATAGCAGAGATGCATGTAAACAACACAGCAAGCAAAGGGAGTGCAGGAGATGGGGAAGGCTTTTAGTACAGTTAAAACATGAGCCAAATTATAGCAATACTGAACAAAATCTATTTTTTAACATATTAGAGTTTGTTGAAAAGAAGATATACCAGCAAAGTATTATACCACTTAACTCTAACATACTGTATTTCTGTATGATTACAAATGGAAAACTTCCAAAAAATTATGCATAACTACATAATACACAATGGTGCTTGATAATAATACTTGTATTTATTTATATACATCCCTGGGGGTGGTATTTTATAATTTAAAAGAGGTTTTTTTTTTGAGATGGAGTCTCGCTCTGTCACCCGGGCTGCAGTTCAGTGGCGTGACCTTGGCTCACTGCAACCTCCGCCTCCTGGGTTCAAGCGATTCTCCTGCCTCAGCCTCCCAAGTAGCTGGGACTACAGGCTCCCGCCACCATGCCCGGCTAATTTTTGTATTTTTAGTAGAGGCAGGGTTTCACCTTGTTGGCCAGGCTGGTCTTGAACTCCTGTTGATCCTCCCACCTCGGCTTCCCAAAGTGCTGGGATTATAGGTGTGAGCCCCTGCGCCCAGCCTAAAAGAGTCTTATCGCTTTTCAAGAGCTAAATAACAGAGCAGGCATATTAAAGGCCAGATTACCAGATTTCTTTGGAGTTCAACCCTTTGAAAAATACTAGTAGAAACAGGGAGTTCTGATTCAAAGAAACATATGTTCTGCTATTTTTAAGTAATATTTTAACTGCAAAACCAAACAGTTGTTTTAAAAACATCACTGAGCACAATGATAGAGGTGGGTGGATAACAGAAATTCAAACAAAGAAACAAACATAGACATTTTCTGAAAGAGTTTAGGATAGCTGGATTTCACATGTACATAACATTCTAGATCAGGGCTTCCCTGGGCCACACTGGAAGAAAAAGAATTGTCTTGGGCCACACATAAACTACACTAACACCAACGATAGCTGATGAACTTAAAAAAAAAAAAAGATAGCAAAAAAATAAAAATCTCATAATGTTTTAAGAAAGTTCAAAAATTTGTGTTGGGCCACATTCAAAGCCATCCTGGGCCACATGCGGCCCTTAGGCCACAGGTTGGACAAGCTTACTCTAGATTCTCACTTTGACTTCTCCAAACACAACTGAGATTACAGCCTTGCAATTAAAAGAAATCGACAATTTAGAAGAAGACTGTAGGCTCCTTCTCTGGGAAGAATGACCCAGGGAATAAAATGAGTAAAGTCAGCTTTGCTGAAGACTGACTAAATGGTTATTGGCTTTGGTGAATGACTTTGCTTAGTTACTCTCATGAAGTACGTGCAAACTCTTGTTTTTTGTTTGTTTGTTTGTTTTTTTAAAAAAGCTAATCTTGAATTTTATAAATTTTGTGTAAATTTGCACACTTTATCTCCCATTAGATTAGTTAAAACAATACAAATACATTTTTCACAGAGCTGATTTCTAGGCAAGCGAGTCTGCAGCTTATCTGTGTTGCTTTTCCCTATCTCTCCTTTACTTCCTGTCTCGCAGCCTCCCTTACCACAGTAGCCAGCCCCAGTGCTGTGTTCTGCATCCCAGCAGTCCCAGCTTCACTGTGCTGTCTCTAAGCTTGTCCTCCAGAGCACAGCCCAAAGCACCAGCCAGGAGTCTCTGAACTTTTTTGACCGAGCACCCCATCAGGAAAAAATGTGAGCACACTCCCAAGGGCTATAAATTACATGCATATGTTACTGAGAATACAATAAAACACAAACAGAAAATTTTTAATAGATGAGATAAAGATCAAATCAATCATAGTTTAATGTATTAATGGTGATACATTATTTGATAACGATACATACATTATGAAATTTTCCTCTCAAAAGTTATTGTGAATAAAGCTTTACAGGGAGAAGGATAACTGAATATGTCTCATTTTAAAATCTTGGTTTATACTTTATGACACAGCAATACAGTTATCTGGTTTTATGATTAGTTTATTTAAAGGCTCTCTGAAAAGAACTTAAAAAGATATGTGGAATTTAATGAAGAGCTGCTTCATGATTCTCATTTTTCAGTCCCATTATGCAAAGGTTTTTGTTGATATTTGATGAATATATTTCCTGCTTGCAAAATGTTACTCATCTGTTTCTGAAACTAGTCAGAAGTGTAATACATTTTTACATGTTTAACACATAGTTTCAGAACTGACTGAAATTATATTTGGAAAATGTTTGGGGAGTTAGAAAATTCTATAAGGTAGAAGAGTTTTTATAGGTTACATGCATTGTTTTCAATCACAAACATTACATAATGAAGGAGTTAGTTTCAAACACTGGGTAAGGGCACAGACCCTGGGGCTAATTGTCTGAATTGGAATCCCAGCTCCTCTACTCCCTACTTGGGTAGCTGGGATTACAGGCTTCCACCACCACGCCCGGCTAATTTTTGTATTTTTAGTAGAGACGGGGTTTCAACATGTTGGCCAGGCTGGTTTCGAACGCCTGACCACAGGTAATCCACAAGTTTCTTGCCTCTTTTTTCAGGTGGCCAAGTTTCTTAACCACTTTGTGCCCCATTTTCTCTCCAGTAAATTAGGATAATAATAGAACCTACTCCATAGGGTGGCTGTGAGAATTAAATGAGTCAAAATTTGCAAAGCACTTAATGTAATGCCTGGTACATGATAAGTATACTTAAGTATATAAAGAATTATGGAGCTGGGCATGGTGGCATGCACCTGTAGTCCCAGCTACTTGGGAGGCTGAGGTGAGAGAATCAATTGAGTCTAGCCTAGTCAAAAAAGTGAGACCCCATGTCTTAAAAAAAAAAATTATGTTTAGAACCCTGGACATACACATGCCATGTGACCTAGCACACCCACAAATATACTATATTTTGAAGCAAAAGTGATCCTAGCAGCTTTGTTTATAATAGGCAAAAACCTGGGAATAGCCCACGAGTGCATCTACAATGGGATGGATAAATAAATGGTGGCATTTATTTTCATTGGATGCTATTCAGCAATGAAAAGGAGAAAAACAAACCACAGCTACATCAACACCATTGAATCTTACAAATGATGACGAATAAAAGAATCAAGGCACAAATACCTACAGTGTGATCCCACTTAGAGTTCAAAAGGAAGCAAAACCAAAAGATCTGTTTAGGAATGCATATAGAGGCTGTAAAAATCTAGTGAAAAATGAATAATCATTACAAAAGCCAGGCTCATTATTATCTCTGAGGGAAAGAGGAAGACGGCTGTAGCTGAAGAGGGGCGCCATGTGTGCATACACACAAGCGCACGCCTTTGTGTGAGCCCTGAGAATGTTCTCATTTTTGACCTGAGAGATTTTAGGAACATTTATTTTATAATTATTTATTAAATCATCTGTATAACTTTTCTGCACTTTTTTTATGTGTGTTGTATTGCACAACAAAAACTTTTTCAAGCTGCTATAAAATTCTTGTTTCCACAAAATTTACTACTTGTATAACCTCTTACAGTGCTGTGTATTCTGGCTCCAACTTCTTTGTTAAGATAAATTGCATAGGAGATAGGCTGTGAATGAATTTCATGTGGTTGCTCTCATTGTAATGTTAGCTTGGAATTCTTCTTTTTTTTTTTTTTAAATGTTTAGTCAAAACAACTAATCCATCAGTGGTTACATGTAAAGAAGTTTTGCATAAAACACAGTTTTTATTTTTAAACAGTCAATTATTGTTTACAGTATTGTCAAAAGATGTAGAAGAGAAAATATGTCTTCTCTACTACAGCTTTTCTTTAGTGGATCACAAAAAAGTTATTTCAAAATGTATTTCATTTATTGGAACACAATGTAGTAAATACTACACTGAAACAGAATTTCGCAAATACCATAAAGTGGAACATATTAAAAACATCTGTGCCTTCAGTTTAACCTTATAGTAAACTTCCCACATTGTTTAACTTGTTCAAATACTTATGACTGGAATTTTAGCAAAACTTCATGTGAATATTCTCAAGGTATTTGCTAACAAAGGAATGCAGTTGTTTTTTTCCATTTGCGTTCTATGTATTATTTTAGATATTTTTATCTTGGCAAGAAGAAAACTATTTCCCCAAGAGTGTGTTGCTTTTTGACTTTCATTTTTAAGACAGCTCAGAAGAGACTTTGTAGCATTTATTCTTGGTGACTTTTCTTGGAAGTATTGACTTGTATATAGTACACTACTTAAACATGCTAGAAACTTTATTGAGTTCGCCTTCAATACTTTGGTGTTTAGTTTTTAAGTTGCTAGCTAATTGTAATCAGTTCAGAATATCATTGTCTATTAACTATAATATGCACTTAGGGTGAAATCAATGTTAGCAAGAATGGTTGTAAATTCATACTTAAAACAGTGTTCTTTATAATCCATTATTTTGGTCAACTTCTTGGCAAATCTGATTAGTCGTCGGTTTTTTACCTTGCAATGTGGCTCCCAAAGAGTATCAGAAACATCAGCTTGGCTGGGTGTTTTTGCTTGTTCTTGCATTTTTAACACTGTCTCCCTTGGTTCCTGCTGTAACAGTAGTTTACTTAAATATCATTCATAAGTCTCCTTAGAAACAGAAACTGCAACATGTGGCAATATATTGAAAGTGAACAAAGGAGGCAGCCCTCCCACTGCCCCTCACTGTGTATCCTATTGCTGCCATGCCCCCAACACTCCTTGTATCTGCCCACTTACTGGTCAACCTGGGGTACCAGCATCAATCCCAACATTAACTAGTAGTAAAGCTTAATTTCGTTTCCCCCCTTTTTTTTCAGTAAAAAATAATGTGTGTGATTAGAAGTTTATTCTGGAATTTCAGGGATCATCTTCTGTACCCCACCTTGAAGACTCTGGCTCTAGATAAGTGGTCTTAAAAATTGCGTTTGTTTTTAACCTTAGAAAACCCATCTTTTTAATGAAAATGAATATGAAACTTTAATATTTTTTAAAAGACAGCAATAAGACTGCTCTGATTGGCTTTAAGATGCCGTTGTCAGAGTTCAGATCTCACTGCTTACTCTTTTTCTGCCACCTCCTCAAGCTGATTTGAAGATTCTTCTACGGAAACCTAGTTTTCCTTAAAACATAGTTAGAAAAAATCTTCTGCCAAGCCTAGATCTCTAGGCCTGCCCTCACCAATGCTTACTTCCTCTCCAGCTGTTAAGGAACCAACACGTTTTTCAAAAACTGGTATATGAATATTCACAGTTTGGGGACTAGTAATAGCCCACTGAATTACTTTACATGTCCTCACTGTACTTTATGCTACATCTTATTTAGGGATAAAAACATCTAATAGAGTAAATATGAAATGGTGGCATTTCAGCCACTAAAATAGGAAAAAAATATTGTTTGGGTTGGAAGCCCTTCCTGTGTGTTCCCCAGTGACCTTGAGGTTGGAGGACATGTGATATCTGTTCTGTTAACACTGGTAAAATAAAATTTTTTAAATGTGCTAATGAGAGAAACTGCAAATACATAAACCAAATAAAAATTTAAAATACAAGGGAAATAACTTTAAAAAAGTGGTCATAAGAAAATTATGAAAAGATCTTTAGGGTATCAGGAAATGGACCATCTGTGACATTCTTTTAGCCAAGATAAATAACACTAACTGCTGTGGTAATTGACCTCAAAATGTCTGGCTCAACTCACTGAAGATCTATTTATCACTCAAATCACAGTACAATGCATGCTGTGAGGAGGCTCTGCTGTAACTAGTCATTCAAGGACTGGTTCTACACTGCAGTGCTAATAGCTTCAAACACCTGGCTTCAAGGTTGACCTGACTTCATGTGGTTGAGACAGGAAGATAAAAGAGAATGGAGAGACACACTTCTCTACTGCTCAGCAGGGATCATATTCCGTTGATGAGAACTAATCATGTGGCCCTACCTATATGCACAAAATGTGAGAAACGTCATTTAGCTATCTTGGAAGAGAAAACAGGTTTGGTGAGTATGTAGCCAGGCTTTGTACCAGATACTCAATTTTGTAGCTTAAATATCACCAGGTATGACTCCAGAAATCTCTTGGGAAGCCTCCATCACTCTTTTTTCTGCCTGCTTTAATATAGAAACCTTCATGCCAGCACTAACTTCATCTCTTGCTGTTCCTAAGACAAGCCATGATCTTCCATTTCTTTATACCTTTGCATGTGACGTCTGTCCAGTTCTTTGAAATACTCCTTCCCTTCTAACCTCCTCTTCCTCCAAATCTAACAAATTCGTAATCTATTAAGACCTAAGACAATGTTTACTTTCTTTATGAACTTCTGACACAGAAAGCACAGATCTCTTCCTAACATTCACTGAACTTATCTTTTACTTTGTACCTATCTCTTTTACTGACTGCCTAGGCCTGTGGCATGATCACTTAAGGAACTAGAATGTTTTCAAAAGGATTGAGTGTGCTAATATTCACAAACTAATCAATATGTCAGAGGCGTTTGAACCAGAACGACTCCATCTTGAGTAGAGGCTGGGTACACCAAGGCTGAAACCTACTGGGCTGCATTCCTAGGAGGTTAGGCATTCTTAGCCACAGGATGAGATAGAAGGTCAGCACAGGATACAGGTCACAAAAACCTTGCTGATAAAACAGAATGTGGTAAAGAAGCCGGCCAAAACCCACCAAAACCAAGATGGTGGTGACAGTGACCTCTGGTCAACCTCACTGCTCATTATATGCTAATTATAATGCACTAGCATGCTAAAAGACACTCCTCCAGCACAATGAGTCTACAAATGTCACGGCAACGTCAGGAAGTTACCCTATATGGTCTAAAAAGCAGAGGAACTCTTAGTTCTAGGAAATGCCCACCCTTTCCAGAAAACTCATGAATAATCCACCCCTTGTTTAGCATATAATCAAGAAATAACTATAAGTATACTCAGTCGAGCAGCCCATGACACTGCTCTGCCTATGGAGTAGCCATTATTTTATTCCTTTACTTTCTTAATAAACTGGCTTTCACTTTATGGACTTGCCCTGAATTCTTCGCTGGAGGTCCAAGAACTCTCTTTTGGAGTCAGGATTGGGACCCCTTTCTGGTAACAAATTGCTTTAGCTTCTTAAGGTCAATGACCAAGT
This sequence comes from Gorilla gorilla gorilla, assembly GCF_029281585.2. NCBI lineage: Eukaryota > Metazoa > Chordata > Mammalia > Primates > Hominidae > Gorilla > Gorilla gorilla. The sequence continues at coordinate 99,881,687 of NC_073228.2, forward strand.
CTTACGTACCTTGGGATCTCCTATGCCTACCCAGCACAGGCTTGGCTCACCTATTCAGTAACTAAGGAAAAAATGAATACTTTCTCCCTTTCTGACACTTCCAAGTTGTCAGCAACTTTGGTGTCTATTTTTGTTTCATTTTTGTATTAATATTTTTATATTGTCATAAAATATAACAATAGTTACCATGTTAATCATGTTCTAGGGTTCAGTACACGCTCTAGTGTTTAGTTAATGATGTTCTAGCGTTCAGTTCTATAGTTCAGTATAGTACGAACTATATATGCACCTCATGCAACAGATCTCTATAACTTTTTCCTCCTGCAAACCTGAAACACTGTACCTGTTGAACAATGCCCCCTTTTCCCCTCTCCCCAGCGCCTGGTAACCATGATTCTACTTTCTGTTTCTAAGAGTTTGACTACTTTAGATACTTCATATAAATGGAATCACTTTTTGTGATTTGCAACTGGCTGATTCCACTTAGCACAAGGTCCTCAAGGTTCATCCATGTTGTAGTTTATGAAGGAATTTTCTTCTTTTTTAAACGCTAATCGTCCATTACATGTGTATACCACATTTTCTTTATCCATTCACCCATTCTAGTGTCTTTGTTTTTGACTTATGGGTTTCCGGAAAAGACTGATGAGAAAATATATTTTCTATTAACCCAAGAGAAAAAGTGATCCTGCATGCTGGAATTTTTAAGGATGGTTTAGGTTCTAGAGACTCAAAGAGAAATCGTAGAAAATGCAAAGGGAAATTAGATTAAAAAAAAAAAAACAGTGACCACATAAAGAATGTCTCCCATTATATCCTCTCTGAGCACGAGAAACTATTAAACTACTTTCAACCGAGCAATAAGGGCCCATAATAAAAAGCTGTTGCCCTAGGTTTTTTACTGCCCTACTCAATACCCCCTCTTTCATACCCTCAAAATAGCTCAGCTGAGAAAAGAAACAGTCCAATTTTACAGAAGGGAAAAATAAACAGATAAAAGGATAAGCAAGAACTCTTTTCAACACAGAGTAAGGTACTAGTTAGAATTTTAATACTGTATGGAGGAGTCTAACCCCAGAGTAATCCCTGGCCCATTTTGGTGTTAGTAAGTGGATCCCAGTGTTCGTTTGTATCGAGGTAGTTTGAAGCACGTTAGGGATATTCATAGCCTTTACTTCAGTGCATTATTATGAAAGAATCTAAAGTATCTTTGCATTTACATGATTATGTTTTCAGTTGGTCTGCGGAGCTATTATTAAATATGTGGCCATAACGTGTACAGAAAAATCTCCAAGTAAACTGGCATTTAACTTACCAACACGTTAAACCCCCATACATAACTTCCTTTAAAAACGATCACACTAAAAATCCCAGCATTTAAAATCCTTAAGTTTTCGGTAAAATACGCTAAATATAGCTTGAAATAGTAAATAATCCCCCCAAGGCGACATTAGCAAATTAATTGGTATGTGAACAAAGAACTCTTTCTGCAGCAGCATGAATGTTGCCTTTATTTTTTCTCACAAGTATGATTTTAGAAAACAGCTGTAGCGCATGTTGACAAATGACAAAGCGGCAGACGTGGTAAAGCACTTTCGGTCAAGGCCAAGAGGGGGGGAAATCGGGTTGCTGGGGCGGCACTCGGGCTGGAATCCCTAGCTTCCCTAACCTCCTTTTTCCAGTCCGGAGTGAGCGGGGGCCCCATCGCCCCACCCCCCTTTCCTGGCTCTGGTTACGGCCTTGCGAGTTGAACAAACTTGCTGCAGGCGGATTGGCGGCTGGGAGCTCTCGGGCTGGGGCGTTGTATTTATTAATTTATATTCCGCGGCGCCCCGCGCGGGCGGCTCCTTTGTGTCCAGCCGCCGCCACCGGAGCTCCCGGGGCCTCCGCGGGGAGCGCGTCCCCCGCGTCCGCCCGACCCCCGGGGCTGGCACGTGCTGCGCCCGGTCCGCCGAGGGGGCGGAGGCCCCGATCTCCCCGACCCCCCTTCTCTGCTTAGAGGAGGAGGAGCAGCGGCAGCGGCAGCAGGAGGCGACAGCTGCCAGCCGAGGAGGCGCGGCGGAGAGGGGACTGCGGTCAGCTGCGTCCACTTGGGGCTGTGCGGCGGTCCCGCGCCCGGCGATGTTCCCGGGCACTCCCTGAGTAGCGGCAGCTTGTCCCCCGCCTGCTAGCCCGCCCTGGTCCCCGGCTCGCTCGCTGGCTGGCGCGGCCCCGGCCCCGCTCTGCGTCGGCCCCGCCGCGGTGGAGGCGCGCGAGGGGGACGCGGCCGGGGATGAGCGGATTGCGGGTGAACTCGCCGCCCGGGGGCCCCGCGAAGCCGTGAGCCGCTGCTTTTCTCCGAGTCGCCGCCCTGCCCTTGGATTTGAGATCATGTACGTACGCGCCGCCGTCCTGCCATTGTCTCTCTCCAGCGCGTGCCGTGCGCCCCAGGGACAGGGGCTGGTGCCCATCCTCGCCGCGTGCTGTCCCCCGCACTTCCTCTTCCGAGGAGAGACCCGCGCGCTGACCGTGCTTCCCTTCTCCCCTCGCCCCCTCTGTCCGTGCAGGTCCATCCACATCGTGGCGCTGGGGAACGAGGGGGACACATTCCACCAGGACAACCGGCCGTCGGGGCTCATCCGCACTTACCTGGGGAGAAGCCCTCTGGTCTCCGGGGACGAGAGCAGCTTGTTGCTGAACGCGGCCAGCACGGTCGCGCGTCCGGTGTTCACCGAGTATCAGGCCAGTGCGTTTGGGAATGTCAAGCTGGTGGTCCACGACTGTCCCGTCTGGGTAAGGAACAGCAGCTGCTCCGCGCTGAGGCTGAAGAAGCTTTTCTTTCCTTTTTTTTCCCCCTCCCCCTTCTGCCCACTTCCGTGAGTGTGGAGTGTCCGCGTTACATGGGTCAAAATTTTAAACATTTTTGAGAAAATCTTTGGTCCTTTGTTTCACTGGGCAGGGAACAGCCCCGTCAGAGAACACTCTTAGGAAGATAGAAGGCCCCAGTGGGATGTGGAGCACTTACTGGTACACTTCACGACTGTGGGTTGACCCTTGGTAGGCAGCAGACAGTTGAATGTGCCAACTCCAAGGGACGGGGTCACTAAGTTTCATCAGCAAAAAGCAGTGTTTTTTTATGCCTACCCTATGGCTGATAGTGTAATATTGGTATTCTAAAAATACATCCCTCTCAAAGCTCAACACAGGCAAAAATACTTTTCACTGGGACAGTTCAGAAATAGTTCCTCTGGAAAGCGGAGGAAAAGACAGGGACTGGGAGTTAATTTTAAATGACTCATTTATAGCACTATTAATTGATCCCTGAAAACTTAATTTTAATAATGCAAATACTCTATGTGTTAGCCATTTGTCTTAGTGACTCATAAATCAGAAATAATATTACTAATGTTGTTTGGAAAACTTTTAAAAAATTAAAATTTGTAATAATTGAACAAAATAGTAGTGAAGTGGATAAATTATAGTCCGATTCTTGAGTGTTTGATTAAGGGAGAAAGGAACTTACTGACACATATAAATATTTTCAGCATACAATAACATTATGTTTGAATGTTTTCCTTTAATCTTATTTGAAAATCTTTGATTCTTTACTGATATTGGAGTTACGTATGTTTCAGCTAAATGTTACATTTAATAACAGAATAAAGCTTAGTGCCTGAAAAAATACAAATTATCATTGTGTAAGATTTCACATTTAAACAGCAATATTAAAAAAACTGAATTAGGACTATAGGAAACTATCACGCCATTCTAAAAAATGTGTAGAATATACTTGGAAAAATTTCTTATGCAAAGTTCCACATAACAGAACGAAAAGATCACTCGCTCGTGTAAGTTTTCAGTTAAAGAAGAAAGTTATGTTAATTTGGTAAAATAAAAAACAGGCCTTTTCAATTAAGAGATACTATTAAATCCCTGGTTATGATAGTGATGATGCTGTTCATAAGAAGTATTGATGGAGAACTTACTGGCCAGAGTCTATGCAGGCAAATGAAACACTTCTTATACTTGGGCTCTTTCGTTGTGAAAGATCTTACAGCCTAAAAACATAACGGTTCAACATGCAGTTGAATAAATGTTTAGCGAATCGAGTAAATGTAGGGAAAATAAAACTAGCTACATTAGGATGTTAGGATTGCTTTCCCTGTATTTAATTTGAGCTGTTAACACTTTCCTGTTTATACTGTTAATTTCGCAAACGGTAATGCTTGTGATCCCATACACTTTGTCTAGTAAAATGAAATCTTCCAAATGGAGAAAATAAGCCTCTGTAGTACGGATTTTTGCCGTATGCTGGTTGTTACGGTTTATCTTGCTAATCACTTTTTGTTTGGTTAGACTCTGGCCCTATTTAAGGCACCAAGTTTGTAACCAGGTACAATTTTCTAGGTTATAATGATCTTCAGATATGAGATTCCATTTCTAGAGTTGCTCTTTATAAGGTGCTTTTCTTCACTTGGTGGTAAGTAAAGCCCATCAGAGATTCTAAAGCTGATTGCATTAATCAACTGTTATTTGACGTATGTACGGAACCAGAATATTAAATATAGCAGAGCAGATAGAGCATAGCCTTTGATATCAAAAGGATCTGATTTCAGATTCCCACACTGCCATTTCAGGTCTGTGTGTCCTTGTTAAATCACTTACCTTCTCTCAGCCTTATTTTCCCTATCTATAAAATAATATGCCTCCTAGAGCTGTGCTGAGAAGCGAATGAGAAACTAGCGCGTGTCAAGTTCTAAGTATAGAGGCTGGCATTTAGTAGATGCTCTATAAGTGGTAGCTAATATAAAAATAAAGTGTTATAACTTTAGTATAGTTATGTATCACTTATATTAATACTAAGCAAAAGTAAGATTTTCACAGGTCATTCAAGATTTATACAACTACAGTACCAGTACACTGGGGCAGTGATGTTCATACTTCATACATGCAGCCCCACAATCAAGTAAAATAAAATAGTTTCACTGTAGAAATTCAGATTTTTTTTTTTTTTAAAGATGAGTTCCATTCTCCAAATGTGGCTCCAAGCCTTGTGTTGCATAACCCCCTAGAGGAAATCCTGGAACTGATTTACAAGGGGTGGGAGAATTTGATTTTCTTCATAATTCTAGAAATCTTTGGAGTATTTTCTCTTTGGCATAGTTTGAGAAGAGATGTGTTGTTGTTGCCTTGAAGTTGAAATGAGGTAGCTGTGTTTCTCTTCCCTAGTTCTCTTCTATAGATCCTTAGCCTTACCCTGGATCCTTGCCTTATATACTTGGCACTTTTAAAACAAATGTGCTGCAGATTCATTAGACGTAGCTCATTATTTAGTGTGTCTTTCTCTCTCTTTCCCATCCGTTTTTTTAGTGTGGTACATTATTATTTCATTTCACGTTTCTGTATCTTTTACTGTTTATTAAAAATATTCCACAAAAAGCAGTGAGGTAGTTTAATAGATTTACAGTTTTCTTTGCAGGGTTTGAAGCTCTGATTTGGATTACAAATAAAGTATTTATAGTCTTCACATCCTCAATCCCACAGAGTTAAAGATGCCCAGACCCATTTTTTCATAACATTTTCCCTTAAAGGTCCTCCCCTTCCCCGGATACCTCTTCAGTAACTCTGGAATTTTGAACTATTTGGAATTCAAAAAGCAGCTACTTTTGATTTATTCTCTCAGAGTTAAATGGCTGCTTAATATTGGCCCCACTGTTGTTTAGTTTTTTATCTCATTTGTCTTCCTTGTTATACTTACACACTCTGTTATACTTGTATACTTTGAACTTGAACGCTATAACAGATGCAGTTGGAACTGAATAGGCTGTGTGGTTTGGGATTTGGCAGTTTGAGAGTTCTGCTGGGAAGCTTTCCCATTTTTTTGCACTGTGTCCCATTTCCCTTCTGCCCCCTTGCACCCTCTACCAAGTTCAACCCTTTGCCTTTGTTGTTTATAGTCCATATTTTGCCTTTTTTTTTGTTTCTT